>NW_027015798.1:0-10942 GCF_036934945.1 Oncorhynchus masou masou
CTCTCCCGCTATCCATCTCAGAATGACCTTCTTGATCCAAATCAGTCAGGTTTCAAGACTAGTCATTCAACTGAGACTGCTCTTCTCTGTATCACGGAGGCGCTCCGCACTGCTAAAGCTAACTCTCTCTCCTCTGCTCTCATCCTTCTAGACCTATCGGCTGCCTTCGATACTGTGAACCATCAGATCCTCCTCTCCACCCTCTCCGAGTTGGGCATCTCCGGCGCGGCCCACGCTTGGATTGCGTCCTACCTGACAGGTCGCTCCTACCAGGTGGCGTGGCGAGAATCTGTCTCCTCACCACGCGCTCTCACCACTGGTGTCCCCCAGGGCTCTGTTCTAGGCCCTCTCCTATTCTCGCTATACACCAAGTCACTTGGCTCTGTCATAACCTCACATGGTCTCTCCTATCATTGCTATGCAGACGACACACAATTAATCTTCTCCTTTCCCCCTTCTGATGACCAGGTGGCGAATCGCATCTCTGCATGTCTGGCAGACATATCAGTGTGGATGACGGATCACCACCTCAAGCTGAACCTCGGCAAGACGGAGCTGCTCTTCCTCCCGGGGAAGGACTGCCCATTCCATGATCTCGCCATCACGGTTGACAACTCCATTGTGTCCTCCTCCCAGAGCGCTAAGAACCTTGGCGTGATCCTGGACAACACCCTGTCGTTCTCAACCAACATCATGGCGGTGGCCCGTTCCTGTAGGTTCATGCTCTACAACATCCGCAGAGTACGACCCTGCCTCACACAGGAAGCGGCGCAGGTCCTAATCCAGGCACTTGTCATCTCCCGTCTGGATTACTGCAACTCGCTGTTGGCTGGGCTCCCTGCCTGTGCCATTAAACCCCTACAACTCATCCAGAACGCCGCAGCCCGTCTGGTGTTCAACCTTCCCAAGTTCTCTCACGTCACCCCGCTCCTCCGCTCTCTCCACTGGCTTCCAGTTGAAGCTCGCATCCGCTACAAGACCATGGTGCTTGCCTACGGAGCTGTGAGGGGAACGGCACCGCAGTACCTCCAGGCTCTGATCAGGCCCTACACCCAAGCAAGGGCACTGCGTTCATCCACCTCTGGCCTGCTCGCCTCCCTACCACTGAGGAAGTACAGTTCCCGCTCAGCCCAGTCAAAACTGTTCGCTGCTCTGGCCCCCCAATGGTGGAACAAACTCCTCACGACGCCAGGACAGCAGAGTCAATCACCACCTTCCGGAGACACCTGAAACCCCACCTCTTCAAGGAATACCTAGGATAGGATAAGTAATCCTTCTCACCCCCCCCTTAAATGATTTAGATGCACTATTGTAAAGTGGCTGTTCCACTGGATGTCAGAAGGTGAATTCACCAATTTGTAAGTCGCTCTGGATAAGAGCGTCTGCTAAATGACTTAAATGTAAATGTATTCTCAATGTGTCCACTGCATGGTGAAGCCAGACATGGAGACGACCCAAAGACGACCCAGGTCGTAGGTCACGTGCTTCATGCACATCAGGGATTTACAGTGAAGTCTGAAAGGCACCTACCGACACATCGGGCAAGTCAGGAGTATTTTTTGGTTACCTGAAGATTGGATCACTTGCCTGAAAATGTAAATGAGCTGTTTACACTCAGAAGTGCCTTTTAACTACACATAGGGGTGGACTCATGTATTTTGGTTGTTATGTGAGAACAGGCTCAACCAGCCTGACGGCTACCTCAGAGCAATGGGGCTACATCAGAGCAATGAGGCTACCTCAGAGCAATGGGGCTACCTCAGAGCAGTGGTGCTACCTCAGAGCAATGGGGCTACCTCAGAGCGGTGGGGCTACCTCAGAGCGGTGGGGCTACCTCAGAGCGGTGGGGCTACCTCAGAGCAGTGGGGCAGTGGGGCTACCTCAGAGCAGTGGGGCTACCTCAGAGCAGTGGGGCTACCTCAGAGCTGTGGGGCTACCTCAGAGCTGTGGGGCTACCTCAGAGCGGTGGGGCTACCTCAGAGCGGTGGGGCTACCTCAGAGCGGTGGGGCTACCTCAGAGCAGTGGGGCTACCTCAGAGCAGTGGGGCTACCTCAGAGCAGTGGGGCTACATCAGAGCAGTGGGGCTACCTCAGAGCAGTGGGGCTACATCAGAGCAATGGTGCTACCTCAGAGCGGTGGGGCTACCTCAGAGCAGTGGGGCTACCTCAGAGCAGTGGGGCTACCTCAGAGCAGTGGGGCTACCTCAGAGCAGTGGGGCTATCTCAGAGTGCACTCTGATCTACTGGCTGTGATGCTGACTCTGTGTTGAAGATAGAGGTGGGGTACATCTGTTCAAAATGCCTTGAATCCCACATTATCATTTCTGTGATTTAGTGCTTCCAACCCCTGGTGTGTTTGAGCTACATTGCATTGGTCTATTTATTCTGAATCCATTGAGACCAACCATTAGCCTGTGTGATTAACGGGGGCTGAGCTAGAGCAGTGTTTGTGAGACCAGGGCAGATCCTGAAAACGATTCTTCTCACAAAAACGTCATTAATGTCTGATTGGTTTGAGCTACGAATGATTACTGCTTTATTTTTCATGAAATAAACTTCTCTCTGAGTGGTGTGCTTGTCTTAATTGTGTACAGGTTTATTTTACAGCAGTCTTACCCTGTACCTACCCTCTAAGCAGGGCCGGCCCGCTCATTAGGCAGGATTATGCAGCCGTCTGTGGAGGCATATGGACGAGGGCGGCATTTTCTGAGCTAATCTGACCAAGACCCACCTTCAACAACAACCCACGTAATTCTGCCCAAAAACCATTACAATTGCTCTCAACCAGTGGCATATGGGCTTTTTAGGTGAGCACTGATGCCGCCCTGTGATAAGGCAGGGGTACAAAATATTTTGCATGTTCATTCCCAGCGGCACCTCTGTTGGCATCGCTGTGACGCTCCACCAACATAAATCATGTAGCAGAGCCAGGGTGAGACATGAGCCATTCACAAAAACTCTAGGCTATTACACAACTTTTCATGATTACCGCATGTTAGAGGCATGTCAAATGAATGGCGAATGAACTTGAAAAATAATGGTATAGCCTACACTCAAATACGATGTGGTTCAACGAGAACATTGACATTTTGCCAAGGCAGAGATGAGTGGCCGGCACCCGAAACGCGGCAACAGCAGTGGACGCATAAATTCTTCCCTACTGACAGTAGTCAAATTTGACATGAAACTTTTTGGTGTTTTGTGAAAAAGATGTCTCTTTCCACTCACCACTATTTGGAAGCTGGAAATATCTTGCAAGTGGATAAATGACTGACCCACCACCAAACCGGTCATGCTGGAGGATGTTGCAGGCAGCAGAACGTTCTCCACGGCGTCTCCAGACTCTATCACGCCTGTCACATGTACTCAGTGTGAACCTGCTTTCATCTGTGAAGAGCACAGGGCGCCAGTGGCGAATTTGCCAATCTTGGTGTTCTCTGGCAAATGCCAAACGTCCTGCACGGTGTTGGGCTGTAAGCACAACCCCCACCTGTGGACGTCGGGCCCTCATACCACCCTCATGGAGTCTGTTTCTGACCGTTTGAGCAGACACATGCACATTTGTGGCCTGCTGGAGGTAATTTTGCAGGGCTCTGGCAGTGCTCCTTCTGCTCCTCCTTGCACAAAGGCGGAGGTAGCGGTCCTGCTGCTGGGTTGTTGCCCTCCTACAGCCTCCTCCACGTCTCCTGATGTACTGGCCTGTCTCCTGGTAGCCTCCATGCTCTGGACACTATGCTGACAGGCACAGCAAACCTTCTTGCCACATCTCACATTGATGTGCCATCCTGGATGAGCTGCACTACCTGAGGCACTTGTGTGGGTTGTAGACTCCGTCTCATGCTACCACTAGAGTGAAAGCACCGCCAGCATTCAAAAGTGACCAAAACATCAGCCAGGAAGCATAGGAACTGAGAAGTGGTCTGTGGTCCCCACCTGCAGAACCACTCCTTTATTGGGGGTGTCTTGCTAAATGCCTATAATTTCCACCTGTTGTCTATTCCATTTGCACAACAGCATGTGAAATTTATTGTCAATCAGTGTTGCTTCCTAAGTGGACAGTTTGATTTCAGAGAAGTGTGATTGACTTGGAGTTACATTGTGTTGTTTAAGTGTTCCCTTTATTTTTTTGAGCAGTGTATATAGTGAAAACAATAGTGGTCCTAAAACGGAACCTTGAGGAACACCGACATTTACAGTTGATTTGTCAGAGTACAAACCATTCACAGAGACAAACTGATATCTTTCCAACAGATAAGATCTAAACCAGGCCAGAACTTGTCCGTGTAGACCAATTTGGGTTTCCAATCTCTCCAAAAGAATGTGTTGATCGATGGTTTCAAAAGCAGCACTAAGGTCTAGGAGCACGAGGACAGATCCAGAGCCTCGGTCTGATGCCATTAAAAGGTCCTTTATTACCTTCACATGTGCAGTCTCAGTGCTATGATGGGGTCTAAAACCAGACTGAAGCATTTCGTATACATTGTTTGTCTTCAGGAAGGAAGTGAGTTGCTGCACAACAGTTTTTTCTAACATTTTTGAGAGGAACGGAAGATTCGATATAGGCTGATAGTTTTTTATATTTTCTGGGTCAAGGTTGGGCTTTTTCAAGAGAGGCTTTATTACTATCACGTTTAGTGAGTTTGGTACACATCCGGTGGATAGGGAGCCGTTTATTATGTTCAACATAGGAGGGCCAAGCACAGGAAGCAGCTCTTTCAGTAGTTTAGTTGGAATAGGGTCCTGTATGCAGCTTGAAAGTTTAGAGGCCATGATTATTTTCATCATTTTGTCAAGAGATTTTTTCCTAAAACACTTGAGTGTCTCTCTTGATCCTTGGTCCTGGCAGAGTTGTGCAGACTCAGGACAACTGAGGTTTGAAGGAATACGCAGATTTAAAGAGGAGTCCGTAATTTGTTTTCTAATAATCATGATCTTTTCCTCAAAGAAGTTCATGATTTTATTACTGCTGAAGTGAAAGCTATCCTCACTTGGGGAATGCTGCTTTTTAGTTAGGTTTGCGACAGTATCAAAAATAAATTTGGGATTTTTCTTATTTTCTTCAATAAAGTTGGAAAAATAGGTTGATCGAGCAGCAGTAAGGGCTCTTCGATACTGCATGGTACTGTCTTTCCAAGCTGTTCAGAGCTGTCACACAGGCTAATGGTTGATCTCAATGGATGCAGAATAAATAGACTAATGCAATGTAGCTCGAACATACCATTTTTCAGATGGGTTGGAAGCACTAAATCACAGAAATGATAATGTGGGATTCAAGGCATTTTGAACAGATGTACCCCACCTCTATCTTCAGCACAGAGACGGCATCACAGCCAGTAAACCAGAGGGCACTGGATGGAGCAATGTCTCAATGTGCAGGGATTGAGGGTAAGGATTGTCCTATTGCCTCCTGGGGCAAGTGAACTGAGCAGTCACTCAAGTTAAGCCTGCTCTGAGGTAGCCCCACTGTTCTGAAAAATATTCCTGACTTGCTGATGGGCAGGTGCCTTTCAGACTTCAATGTAAATTCCTGATGTGCATGAAGCACGTGACCTACGACCTGGGTTGTCTTTGGGTCATCTCCATGTCTGGCTTCACCATGCAGTGCACACATTGAGAATAAATAGTAGTGGGCAAAAACATCCATCATTCTGTATGAACAAGGCATTTGAGAATGCAATCCTTGTCACAGCTCATCATCTCTCATATTACATCATGATCATAGCTCGATCTACCATCAGTGTCCAATAACTAGACACTCAGTCAATGTTCCAATGTTCGTAGTTCAATGTTAGATGAGCAATCAGCACCCCATAACTACGCAGAATAAAAGGCATCCCATAACTAATCATCAATCAATGTTCAAATAGGTCAGTCACAGACATGACAAACATCTTACCTAAATGTACACTTTAAAACATTTCACTTGGAAAAAGTCCAGTGAGCTTTGATATGGCTGTACTTAAAATTGGGTAATTGTTCAGCTGACATGGAATTCTCCATCAACCCAATGATTTCTGCTTAATGTAAAACAATTTTGAACCTAAATATTGAAGTTTGCCTTTGCAACACAGATAGCTGAGTTGATCAAACAAGAGAGTATAATTTGCTGAGACTGACAACTTTAGAAAACTCTGTTGGCTGAAATTACATATTTCATTAACATATTTCCCAGTGTGCCACCACTGAAATAACAGACAAGTCTTGTCAATGTTGATATCCCCTGTAGGTTTGTGATTCATTGTGGTTAAATAAAAAGCAACAGATTTGGTTTCCTTCCCTGTTTCGGCAGCCTCCCTGAATCTCCATCCGACACTCTAAAATTTAGATGACTGTCTTTAGCAAATTCTCTTCTTACCAGTAATAAACAAATGATTCACCAGATGTGTCAGTTGTGTTAGAGCTGAACAAATGCCACTTATCAAAACAACATGGTTTTTGTCGCATATGCAGTTGATAATGTGACAAACTGTTTCTGCATATTGATTATTGATGTTTTTTATACTTCTTTTTTTGTACTATAAATGGAACTAATGTAAATTGTGAAAACGGGTTTACTCTGCCTACTCTTGTGAGATTGTTTTATCTGTTTATCTGGTCTGTGGCTACCCGGGGCAGATTTGATAGAGCCCACATTCTTATCTTGCATGGAGAAATAGTTCTAGTTCACAAATGTCTTAGTGTGTTTGGACCATGATAGTTTGTTGGTGATGTGGACACCAAGGAACTTGAAACTCTCAACCTGCTCCACTACAGCCCTGTCGATGAGAATAGGGGCGTGCTCAGTCCTCCCTTTCCTGTTGTCCACAATCATCTTCTTTGTCTTGATCATGTTGAGGGAGAGGTTGTTGTCCTGGCACCTCCTCCCTATAGGCTGTCTCACTGTTGTGTCATCTGCAAATTTTTTTATGGTGTTGGAGTTGTGCCTGGCACTGCAGTCATGAGTGAACAGGGAGTACAGGAGGGGACTGAGCACGCACCCTTGAGGGGCGCCCGTGTTGAGGATCAGCGTGACGGATGTTTTGTTACCTACCATTACCACCTGGGGGTGGCCAATCAGGAAGTCCAGGATCCAGTTGCAGAGGGAGGTGTTAATTGTCAGGTTCCTTAGCTAAGTGATGAGCTTTGAGGGCACTATGGTGTTGAAGGCTGAACTGTCGTAAATGAATAGCATTCTCACATAGGTATTCCTTTTTTCCAGGTGGCAAAGGGCAGTACAATAGAGATTGCATCATCAGTATGAAAATCTGAGTGGTTCTAGGGTTTCTGGGATAATGGTGTTGATGTGAGCCAGACATGAGTGCTACGGGTTGGTAGTCAATAAGACAGGTTACCTTAGTGTTCTTGGGCACAGGGACTATGGGAGTCTGCTTGAAACATGTTGATATTACAGACTCAGTCAGGAACGGGTTGAAAATGTCAGTGAAGACACTTGCCAGTTGATCAGCGCATGCTCGGAGTACACGTCCTTGCAATCCATCTGGACCGGTGCCTTGTGAATGTTGACCTATTTAAAGGTCTTACTCACATCGGCTATGGAGTGCGTGATCACACAGTCGTCTGGAACAGCTGATGCTCTCATGCATGTTTCAGTGTTACTTGCCTCGAAGCGAGCATAGAAGTAATTTAACTTGTCTGGTAGTGTTGTGTCACTGGGCAGCCCGCGGCTGTGCTTCCTTTTGTAGTCTGTAATAGTTTGCAAGCCCTGCAACATTCGACGAGCGTCGGAGCTGGTGTAGTACAATTCAATGTTAGTCCTGTATTGACGCTTTGCCTGTTTGATTGTTCGCTGGAGGGCATTGCAGGATTTCTTATAAGCTTCCGGGTTGGAATCTTGCTCCTTGAAAGCGGCAGCTCTACCCTTTAGCTCAGTGCGGATGTTGCCTGTAATCCAAAGCTTCTGGTTGGGATATGTACTGGTCACTGTGGGGACGACATCATCGATGCACTTATTGATGAAAACAGTGACTGATGTGGTGTACTCCTCAAAGTGTTCATGATTTTATTTTCAAAAAAACACTCACATAAAATAACTTTTGAAAACAAAAGAGTATAGTTCTGGTACAGGTACAGACGCGAAACAGAAAACAAGATCCCACAAAAACCAAACGGAAAATGACAACTTATATGTGATCCCCAATCAGAGACAACGATAGACATCTGCATCTGATTGGGAACAACACTCGGCCAAAACAAAGAAATAGAAAACATAGACTTTCCACCCGAATCACACCCTGACCTAACCAAACATAGAGAATAATAGGGATCTCTAAGGTCAGGGCGTGACAAGAGGATGGAATTATGGTCAGATTTGCCAAATGGAGGGCGAGGGAGAGCTATGTACACGTCTCTGTGTGTGGAGTAAAGGTAGTTTTGCAATGGTCGCCAGGGAAGCATATCTTTGTTTGAACTATGGCCCACGTCAACTCTGGCTGACTTCTTTACAATACAACTTTGTCCATTAGTTAGAGCGAACAACCAAAATATATGTCTGCAGCACCCCTGGATAGAAAGCATGTTGAGGGGTTATCGGGGACTTTGCTCAAGGTCCAAACATCAAGGGAATGTTTTGAGGATGTGAACGCAGCAGCCCTCCAGTTGTGAAATCAATTCCGCCTGTTTATTCCAGTGACCAGCCCGGGATTCGAACAGGACACTTTTCAGGCCACAGGTGTAATTCCTTAGCTGCTGGCAAGTACAGTATGTATTGTTGCCTGACTGTTTCCAGAGAAGAAGAAAAAAGGAGGAAACAGTTATTCTACAGAAAGAGTTAATCTGACAAATGAAGACAAATGCTATGCAGACATACTGTTTAAGGTTTTAGGGTGTAGTAGAACAATTTACATGCAGTGTCTGTCAGCAGCAGCCGAAAGAGAGATCCTCTGTCTCTGGTAGTTCTGGGTTACTGCCAGACTGAGCAAAACATACAGAGAGGTGCGAAGGTAATATCACTGGGGAAGCCAGAAAAAAGCCATATTACAACCTGTTGTCATAGTTGTGATATGGGCGGCAGCGTAGCCTAGAGCGTTGGGCTAGTAACCGAAAGGTTGTAAGTTCAAATCCCCGAGCTGACAAAGGTACAAATCTGTCATTCTGCCCCTGAACAGGCAGTTAATCCACTGTTCCTAGGCTGTCATTGAAAAAAAGAATTTGTTCTTAACTGACTTGCCTAGTTAAAAAAGGTAAAACACACCTTTGTTCATCTTGAAACCGAATAGCAACCTCTGTCCACAAAGCATATTGCATATGGAAGTTAATTTGTCTGACATTTTCAGACCATTAAACAACTATTGATTTAGAACCACGTTACCGCAAGTATGAAAAAATAAACAGGAGCTGCCTCCACTATTCCAGCACCATTTAATCTTCAGCATTTTAACATCAAATACCCTATGCTTAGTCTAATACAGCGACAGCTAATATACCAAAATATATCAAAAACGATTTAGTCCAATCAATGTCCAATCAATGTAATCTCACTGTGTTCTTTGGGACCTTCAATGCTGCAGAAATGTGTTGGTATCCTTCCCTAGATCTGTGCCTCGCCACAATCCTGTCTCAGATCTCTACAGACAATTCCTTTGACATCATGGCTTGGTTTTTTTCTCTGACATGCACTGTCAACTGTGGGACCTGATATAGACAGGTTTGTACCTTTCCAGATCATGTCCAATCAATTGAATTTAACACAGGTGGATGATCAATGAAAACAGGATGCACCTGAGCTCAAAACGAGTCTCGTATCAAAGGGTCTGGATGTGTAAATAAGGTATTTCTGTTTTTTATATTCAACAAATGTAACAAAATCTTGCTTTGTCGTTATGGGGGATTGCGTGTGTCGATGTCGTTTTGTGCCGTCTGCTTTGCATAATATTAGGAATTAAAAATTATTTATACTTTTCATTTTGATAGTATTTTTAGACTATTGTAAGGACTATTTTACTGGGTGACTTTCACTTGTAGGTGTGGACTCATCTAGTGGGCTGGATCCTTGACTTTTTTACCATCAGAAGCCAGAGGTTGAGGGTAAATGGGTGCCTGTCAGGGGAGCTGGCATCATCAACAGGCTCACCTCTGGGACTTCCTCTCACCACTCCAATATATCCTGTATATTCTGTCGTAGCCACGACACTCAGAAAAAAGGGTTCCAAAGGGGTTGTTTGGCTGTCCCCATAGAATAACCCTTTTTGATTCAAGGTAGAATCCTTTTTGGATGTATGACCTCCCAAAAGAGTTCTACCTGGAATCGAAAAGGGTTCTTCAAAGGGTTTTCCTATTGGGACAGCCGAAGAACCCTTTTCGGTTCTAAATCTCACCTTTTTTCCTAAGAGTGTACGAGAACCAACTCAACCTGTAGTTTGTGGACGACTCAGTAATAGTCCTTCATGCAGTTAAAACTGCTGATGATTTTGTAAGTTGATGCGAGTGTTTATTCTTACAATTGAATTTGACAAACACTAAAGATATGTGTATTGATTTCAGGCATTAACCCCATACCCCTCAGAACACTATCATCAAGAGCCTGGTGGTAGACATCATGCTCTAGCTGGTCTGACCAGCATGGTCTAGCTGGTTTTGCTGGTGACAAGCCTTCACTGTATTTTGGACACATACAAGCTTATAATGGTGATGCTGTTATACTGGTGACGAAGCTGGTCAAGCTGGTCTGACCACGTCCAACAGTTTGGGTCGTATTTAGTGTTATTTCTAACCCTGGTAGTCATTCTGGATGCATATTGAGAGAAGAAAAGTTCAAAATGGTTGATATCCCCACTCTGGCTAGATTCTGATAGGAATTAAACATTCATTTTCAAGCCAGCATGACGTGACTTGATTCTGGTGACTGGCTTATGTTGGTCACCATCAAAAACACACTGAAGTCTGGTCATCACAAAAAGACAACAAAGAGACCACGGAAACACAGCAAAGGCTGGTCACCAGCATC
>NW_027015799.1:0-5000 GCF_036934945.1 Oncorhynchus masou masou
TTAGTGAAATTGTTCACTTTAAGTTTGTATTATTCTGTTTCATTTGTTCCCAACAGGGAATACATACATATACCTGTAGTATGTACTATGTCTATGCACACTAGGTAAGACCTGGGCGGACCATCCCTTTATTTTTGTTAATTAATTGCCAATTAGGTAAGTAGTGGGAAGGTAGGAGAGGCAGCTTTAACTTTCTTTGCTTTGGTTCAGTCCAGCCCCTTTTCCCCAAATTCCATGTTAAGGAAATAAATTCCCTGTAAAGGTCATATTCTCTGCCTCTCATCATACCCGCACCTGCAGTCCACATACCTCTACCTGAGTCACATACCTCTATACACTCCACCTACAGTCACATACCTCTTTACCTCCACCTGCAGTCACATACCTCTTTACCTCCACCTACAATAGCATCTCTATACCTCCACCTACAGTCACATACCTCTGTACCTCCACCTACAGTACATACCTCTATACCTCCACCTACAGTCACATACCTCTATACCTCCACCTACAGTCACATACCTCTTTACCTCCACCTACAGTCACATACCTCTCACCTACAGTCACATACCTCTTTACCTCCACCTACAGTCACATACCTCTTCACCTCCACCTACAGTCACATACCTCCTACAGTCACATACCTCTATACCTCCACCTACAGTCCCATACCTCTTTACCTCCACCTACAGTCCCATACCTCTATACCTCCACCTACAGTCACATACCTCCACCTACAGTCACATACCTCTATACCTCCACCTACAGTCCATACACTCCACCAAGTCACATACCTCCACCTCACCAGATCTACATACCTCTCTACCTCCACCTACAGTCACATACCTCTCTACCTCCACCTACAGTCACATACCTCTTTACCTCCACCTACAGTCACATACCTCTTTTACCTCCACCTACAGTCACATACCTCTTTACCTCCACCTACAGTCACATACCTCTTTACCTCCACCTACAGTCACATACCTCTTACCTCCACCTACAGTCACATACCTCTCTACCTCCACCTACAGTCACATCCTCTATACCTCCACCTACAGTCACATACCTCTCTACCTCCACCTACAGTCACATACCTCCACCTACAGTCACATACCTCTACTACCTCCACCTACAGTCACATACCTCTTTACCTCCACCTACAGTCACATACCTCTATACCTCCACCTACAGTCACATACCTCCACCTCAGAGTCACATGCCTCTATACCTCCACCTACAGTCACATACCTCCACCTACAGTCACATACCTCTTTACCTCCACCTACAGTCACATACCTCTATACCTCCACCTACAGTCACATACCTCTTTACCTCCACCTACAGTCACATACCCTATACCTCCACCTACAGTCCCATACCTCTATACCTCCACCTACAGTCACATACCTCTATACCTCCACCTACAGTCCCATACCTCTTTACCTCCACCTACAGTCACATACCTCCACCTACAGTCCCATACCTCTATACCTCCACCTACAGTCACATACCTCTTTACCTCCACCTACAGTCACATACCTCTATACCTCCACCTACAGTCACATACCTCTTTACCTCCACCTACAGTCACATACCTCTATACCTCCACCTACAGTCACATACCTCTATACCTCCACCTACAGTCACATACCTCTTTACCTCCACCTACAGTCACATACCTCTTTACCTCCACCTACAGTCACATTACCTCTATACCTCCACCTACAGTCACATACCTCTATACCTCCACCTACAGTCACATACCTCTGTACCTCCACCTACAGTCACAGATACCTCCATACACTCCACCTACAGTCACATACCTCCACCTAGCAGTCACATACCTCTTTACCTCCACCTACAGTCACATACCTCTATACCTCCACCTACAGTCCGTACCTCTATACCTCCACCTACAGTCACCATACCTCCACCTGCAGTCACATACCTCTTTACCTCCACCTGCAGTCACATACCTCTATACCTCCACCTACAGTCACATACCTCTTACCTCCCACCTACAGTCACATACCTCCACCTGCAGTCACATACCTCTTTACCTCCACCTACAGTCCACATACCTCCACCTACAGTCACATACCTCTATACCTCCAACCTGCAGTCACACATCATCTCTATACCTCCACCTACAGTCACATACCTCTATACCTCCACCTACAGTCACATACCTCTATACCTCCACCTACAGTCACGACTACCTCTATACCGCCACCTGTACCAGGTCACATTACCTCTGTACCTCCGCTACAGTCAGAGTCGCTTTACCTCCACCTACAGTCACATACCTCTATACCTCCAACCTACAGTCACATGCACCTTATACCTCCACCTACAGTCACAGTACCTCTATACCTCACACCTACAGGTCACATACCTCTATACCTCCACCTGCAGTCACATAGCCTCTATGCCTCCACACTTACCAGGTGCCGTACCTCTATACCTCCACCAGGACGAGTCACAGAGCCTGTACTGGGGAGCTGCACCTACAGTGCACATACCTGCTGTACCTGCACCGGGTACATGTACCATGAGGACCGTACTGGGGGATGACCTGTACCTAGAGAGCATGTACCTGAGACCTGCACCAGCAGTAGACGTACCTCAGAGCCTGCACCTGCAGTCAGAGACCTCGTACTACAGTGCTACCTACAGTGCACGTACCTCGAGAGCTGCCACTGGGAGGGGAGGTGTAGTAGCAGGGTCCTTTGTGTTCCCTCTCGTCCATGAGCATCAGTAACTGGGGGTAGTTGTTCCAGAGAGCTGTGAATTGGAGCAGAGATGTACTGGAGAGATGTACCAGAGAGCTGTACCGGGGGAGATGTACCAGAGAGATGTACCAGGAGAGATGTACCAGGGGGAGATGTACCAGAGAGATGTACCGGGGGGAGATGTACCAGAGAGATGTACTGGGGGAGATGTACCAGAGAGATGTACTGGGGGAGATGTACCAGAGAGATGTACCGGGGGAGATGTACCAGAGAGATGTACCGGGGGAGATGTACCGAGAGGATGATGTACCAGGGGGAGATGTACCAGAGAGATGTACCGGGGGAGATGTACTTCTGGGGGAGATGTACCAGAGAGATGTACTGGGGGAATGGGTACATGACTGGGAGATCAACTGGGTTAAGATTCATAGATGTCCAATACATTTTAAAATCATCAGACACATGGCTTTAACCAACACCAGTTGAGATCATCAATCAAGATCATTTCACTATGAAGAAAGTCTCTCAGAAGATTTAACTTCACCGAGAGCAGAGGGACTATAACAGCAATCACCAGAGAGCAGAGGGGGTCTATAACAGCCAATCACAAGATACAGAGAGCAGGGGGTCTATAACAGCCAATCACAGATACAGAGAGCAGGGGGTCTATAACAGCCAATCACAGATACAGAGAGCAGGGGGGTCTATAACTGCCAATCACAGATACAGAGAGCAGGGGGTCTATAACTGCCAATCACAGATACAGAGAGCAGGGGGTCTATAACAGCCAATCACAGATACAGAGAGCAGGGGGTCTATAACTGCCAATCACAGATACAGAGAGCAGGGGGTCTATAACAGCCAATCACAGATACAGAGAGCAGGGGGTCTATAACTGCCAATCACAGATACAGAGAGCAGGGGGTCTATAACAGCCAATCACAGATACAGAGAGCAGGGGGTCTATAACATCCAATCACAGATACAGAAAGCAGGGGGTCTATAACAGCCAATGACAGATACAGAGAGCACATGGGGGGTCTATAACAGTCAATCACAGATACAGAGAGCACATGGGGGTCTAATAACAGCCAATCACAGATACAGAGAGCACATGGGGGGTCTAATAACAGCCAATCACAGATACAGAAAGCAACTATTAACAGCCAACTATTTACAAATAGTTCCAGACTTTGCCACATTTACAAGGAATGTAGTCTTTACATATATAGCCACACCCCCACCTTTCTCAACCTGATCAGTGATACACATTGGAACCACTTATATAAATATCCTTATCAAGAACAGGCTTGCTGAGCCAGGTTTCAGAAAACACAATCATATCAGCATCAGTTTGAATCAGTAAATACAGTATACAAGGTCGGACAAAAAATGGGCATAATTTCTCTCTCTCTCGCTCTCTCTACAGCTACAACAGCTGTTCATATTGATTCTATTCATGAACCTAAATAGCTCTCACAAAATAAATTGCAACGACTTGAATATGACAATCTGTTTTTGATGGGCTGCATCATTGATTTCTCAATGGCGGCTGGCAGAGCCCCTCCCCTCCCCCTCTCCTCTCCTTCCCTCTCCTTTCCTTCTCTCTCTCCTCTCCTCCCCTCTCCCTTCCTCCTCCACTCCCTTCCTCCTCTCTCCTCTCCTCCCCTCTCCCTTCCTCCTCCACTCCCTTCCTGTTGTATTAGGTGCATGTGACAAATAAACCTTGATTTGAAATTTTTTAAGGAAAGTTATCCGGCAAAAAGGGTGATCAAATTAAGATCCTACATCTGTACAATACATACAACAATGCCCTGTAAAAGACTGGCTGAATGGATAACATCACATCTATGCATAGAGTTGAAGTCGGAAGTTTACGTACAAACTTTAGCTAAATACATTTGAACTCACGTTATTCCACAATTCCTGACATTTAATCAGAGACAAAATTCCCTGTTTTATGTCAGTTAGGATCAACACTTTATTTTAAGAATGTGAAATGTCAAAATAATAGTAAAAATAGTGATTTATTTCAGCTTTTATTTATTTCATCACATTCCCAGTGGGTCAGAAGTTTACTTACACTCAATTAGTACTTGGTAGCATTGCCTTTAAATTGTTTAACTTGGTTTAAACGTTTCGTGTAGCCTTCCACAAGCTTCCCACAAATTTTGGCCCCTTCCTCCTGACAGAGCTGGTGTAACTGAGTCAGGTTTGAAGGCCTCCTTGCTCACACACGCTTTTTCAGTTCTGCCCACAGATGTT
>NW_027015799.1:7500-10942 GCF_036934945.1 Oncorhynchus masou masou
ACCCAAACAAACAATATAAAATATGTCTTTGTCTCATGCTTTGTTGATTTAAAAAAAAACATCTGACTCAATTGGCCTGAGGGTCTGCTATACAAACTGATGGAAAGCAGTGATGGGGAAAACTACAACATTATAAATCCATGTACACAAACAAACAACAAGTGTGCAGTTAAAATTGGAATAAAAAACATATTTCGAGAGGAGGAGAGGAGAGGAGATGGGACAGAGGGAGGGAGATGGGACAGAGGAGAGGAGGAGGAGAGGAGAGGAGAGGTGAGGAGAGGAGAGGAGAGGAGATGGGACAGAGGTGAGGGAGAGGGAGGAGGGAGAGGAGATGGGACAGAGGTGAGGAGAGGAGGAGGAGATGGGACAGGGTGAGGAGAGGAGAGGAGAGGAGGAGAGGAGATGGGAGAGGAGAGGAGAGGAGAGGAAGGAAAGGAGATGGGACAGAGGGAGAGGAGAGGAGAGGAAGGAGATGGGACAGAGGAGAGGAGAGGAGAGGGAGATGGGAGAGAGGAGAGGAGAGGAGAGGAGAGGAGAGAGAGACATGTACAGCTTGAGTCCAATTAGACGACAGAATAAAAGCTGCATTCAGAGTAAATGCATATTAGGAAGACAGGTTCATATGAATGGCTTCCCTAAAACCAATATGCACCAGTCATATGAATGGCTTCCCTAAAACCAATATGCACCAGTCATATGAACGGCTTCCCTAAAACCAATATGCACCAGTCATATGAATGGCTTCCCTAAAACCAATATGCACCAGTCATATGAATGGCTTCCCTAAAACCAATATGCACCGGTCATATGAATGGCTTCCCTAAAACCAATATGCACCAGTCATATGAATGATAGCTTCCCTAAAACCAATATACCAGTCATTTTCCATCCACCACTTCACTACTGTACAGCAATCAAATCATTTCTAAATGCATTTGTCACACTGTGGCGTTCTTCGTTTGTCGAAAGAGAGTCGGACCGAAATGCAGCGTGTTGGTTACTCATGTTTTTAATAGAACAAATGACGATACATGAAATAACAAAAACAACAAACGGAACGTGAAAAATGTATACAGCCTGTCTGGTGAACACTAACACAGAGACAGGAACAATCACCCACGAAATACAAAGTGAAACCCAGGCTATCTGTCAGGACCCGGTTTCGAACCTGGGTCTCCGGAGTGAGAAACAGTCACTTAACCAACTGAGCCACGAATAGTCAGCAGAACCCAGAAGATGAGGCAGACACAGCAGTACTTAAGACGGTGTATTTAATAAAGAATAATCCTTAAATACAAAAAATGGCAAATCCAAAAGGTGGTAGGAAAAGCACAAAAAGGCCTCAAAAGAAACTCACAAAAAATAAACAAAAACAAAAAACAGAATACCACAAGAGCGTCACCCGGAATCGACAAGAGTACACAGAACACTAGGGCAGGGTGCTAACATACAAACACAGAGCACAGAACTGAGGGAAACTAAGGGTTTAAATACAATTAGAGGAAACGAGGCACAGGTGCAAATAATTAATGGGGATCAAGGAAAAACATAAGGACAAAAAGCACAATGGGGGCATCTACTGACCAAAACCCGGAACAACCCTGGCCAAATCCTGACACTATCTAAATACGGTTCCCAATCAGAGACAACGAGAATCACCTGACTCTGATTGAGAACCGCCTCAGGCAGCCAAACCTAAACAACACCCCTACTCAGCAGCAATCCCAAATACTACAAGCCCCAATACGAAAATACAATATATAAACCCATGTCACACCCTGGCCTGACCAAATATATAACGAAAACACAAAATACAATGACCAAGGCGTGACACACACGCTGTGTAAACAACAGGTGTAGACTAACAGTGAAACGCTGTGTAAACAACAGGTGTAGACTAACAGTGAAACGCTGTGTAAACAACAGGTGTAGACTAACAGTGAATCGCTGTGTAAGCAACAGGTGTAGACTAACAGTGAAACGCTGTGTAAACAACAGGTGTAGACTAACAGTGAATCGCTGTGTAAACAACAGGTGTAGACTAACAGTGAAACGCTGTGTAAACAACAGGTGTAGACTAACAGTGAATCGCTGTGTAAACAACAGGTGTAGACTAACAGTGAAACGCTGTGTAAACAACAGGTGTAGACTAACAGTGAATCGCTGTGTAAACAACAGGTGTAGACTAACAGTGAATCGCTGTGTAAACAACAGGTGTAGACTAACAGTGAAACGCTGTGTAAACAACAGGTGTAGACAGTGAAACGCTGTGTAAACAACAGGTGTAGACAGTGAAACGCTGTGTAAACAACAGGTGTAGATTAACAGTGAAACGCTGGGGAAACAACAGGTGTAGACTAACAGTGAAACGCTGGGTAAACATTATAGTGTTATTGTCTTTAAAGCAGCATTATAGTGTTGTTGTCTTTATAGCAGCACTATAGTGTTGTTGTCTTTATAGCAGCATTATAGTGTTGTTGTTGTTGTCTTTATAGCAGCACTATAGTGTTGTTGTTGTCTTTATAGCAGCACTATAGTGTTGTTGTCTTTATAGCAGCAATATAGTGTTGTTGTCTTTATAGCAGCACTATAGTGTTGTTGTCTTTATAGCAGCATTATAGTGTTGTTGTCTTTATAGCAGCATTATAGTGTTGTTTGTCTTTATAGCAGCATTATAGTGTTGTTGTTGTCTTTATAGCAGCATTATAGTGTTGTTGTCTTTATAGCAGCACTATAGTGTTGTTGTCTTTATAGCAGCACTATAGTGTTGTTGTTGTCTTTATAGCAGCATTATAGTGTTGTTGTCTTTATAGCAGCACTATAGTGTTGTTGTCTTTATAGCAGCACTATAGTGTTGTTGTCTTTATAGCAGCACTATAGTGTTGTTGTCTTTATAGCAGCATTATAGTGTTGTTGTCTTTATAGCAGCATTATAGTGTTGTTGTTGTCTTTATAGCAGCATTATAGTGTTGTTGTCTTTATAGCAGCACTATAGTGTTGTTGTCTTTATAGCAGCATTATAGTGTTGTTGTTGTCTTTATAGCAGCACTATAGTGTTGTTGTTGTCTTTATAGCAGCACTATAGTGTTGTTGTTGTCTTTATAGCAGCATTATAGTGTTGTTGTCTTTATAGCAGCATTATAGTGTTGTTGTCTTTATAGCAGCATTATAGTGTTGTTGTCTTTATAGCAGCACTATAGTGTTGTTGTTGTCTTTATAGCAGCATTATAGTGTTGTTGTTGTCTTTATAGCAGCATTATAGTGTTGTTGTTGTCTTTATAGCAGCACTATAGTGTTGTTGTCTTTATAGCAGCATTATAGTGTTGTTGTTGTCTTTATAGCAGCACTATAGTGTTGTTGTCTTTATAGCAGCATTATAGTGTTGTTGTTGTCTTTATAGCAGCACTATAGTGTTGTTGTCTTTATAGCAGCATTATAG
>NW_027015800.1:0-10939 GCF_036934945.1 Oncorhynchus masou masou
CGAGAGTTGCACCCCTTCTGTAAAAACCTACACTCGATCCCTCCGATGTCAACAACTACAGACCAGTATCCCTTCTTTCTTTTCTCTCCAAAACTCTTGAACGTGCCGTCCTTGGCCAGCTCTCCCACTATCTCTCTCAGAATGACCTTCTTGATCCAAATCAGTCAGGTTTCAAGACTAGTCATTCAACTGAGACTGCTCTTCTCTGTATCACGGAGGCGCTCCGCACTGCTAAAGCTAACTCTCTCTCCTCTGCTCTCATCCTTCTAGACCTATCGGCTGCCTTCGATACTGTGAACCATCAGATTCTCCTCTCCACCCTCTCCGAGTTGGGCATCTCCGGCGCGGCCCACGCTTGGATTGCGTCCTACCTGACAGGTCGCTCCTACCAGGTGGCGTGGCGAGAATCTGTCTCCTCGCCACGCGCTCTCACCACTGGTGTCCCCCAGGGCTCTGTTCTAGGCCCTCTCCTATTCTCGCTATACACCAAGTCACTTGGCTCTGTCATAACCTCACATGGTCTCTCCTATCATTGCTATGCAGACGACACACAATTAATCTTCTCCTTTCCCCCTTCTGATGACCAGGTGGCGAATCGCATCTCTGCATGTCTGGCAGACATTTCAGTGTGGATGACGGATCACCACCTCAAGCTGAACCTCGGCAAGACGGAGCTGCTCTTCCTCCCGGGGAAGGACTGCCCGTTCCATGATCTCGCCATCACGGTTGACAACTCCATTGTGTCCTCCTCCCAGAGCGCTAAGAACCTTGGCGTGATCCTGGACAACACCCTGTCGTTCTCAACCAACATCATGGCGGTGGCCCGTTCCTGTAGGTTCATGCTCTACAACATCCGCAGAGTACGACCCTGCCTCACACAGGAAGCGGCGCAGGTCCTAATCCAGGCACTTGTCATCTCCCGTCTGGATTACTGCAACTCGCTGTTGGCTGGGCTCCCTGCCTGTGCCATTAAACCCCTACAACTCATCCAGAACGCCGCAGCCCGTCTGGTGTTCAACCTTCCCAAGTTCTCTCACGTCACCCCGCTCCTCCGCTCTCTCCACTGGCTTCCAGTTGAAGCTCGCATCCGCTACAAGACCATGGTGCTTGCCTACGGAGCTGTGAGGGGAACGGCACCGCAGTACCTCCAGGCTCTGATCAGGCCCTACACCCAAGCAAGGGCACTGCGTTCATCCACCTCTGGCCTGCTCGCCTCCCTACCACTGAGGAAGTACAGTTTTCGCTCAGCCCAGTCAAAACTGTTCGCTGCTCTGGCCCCCCAATGGTGGAACAAACTCCCTCACGACGCCAGGACAGCGGAGTCAATCACCACCTTCCGGAGACACCTGAACCCCCACCTCTTCAAGGAATACCTAGGATAGGTTAAGTAATCCTTCTCACCCCCCTTAATGATTTAGATGCACTATTGTAAAGTGGCTGTTCCACTGGATGTCAGAAGGTGAATTCACCAATTTGTAAGTCGCTCTGGATAAGAGCGTCTGCTAAATGACTTAAATGTAAATGTAAGAGAGTTCACATCTATATCATTCGTAGCCGTCTATTTACCACCACAAACCGATGCTGGCACTAAGACCGCATTCAACAAGCTTTATAAGGCCATAAGCAAACAAGAAAACGCTCATCCAGGAGCGACGCTCCTAGTGTGGCCGTGGACTTTAATACAGGCAAATGTCACATGCAGCAGAGGAAAAAACTCTAAACCACTTAACTCCCACACAGAGATGCATACAAAGCTCTCCCTGCCCTCCATTTGGCAAATCTGACCATAATTCTATCCTCCTGATTCTGCGTGGAAAGCAAAAACTAAAGCAAGTACCAGTGACTGCTATATGAAAGTGGTCAGATGATGCGGATACTCGCTACAGGACTGTTTTAGTAGCACAGACTGGAATATGTTCCGGGATTCATCCAATGGCATTGAGGAGTATACTACCGCAGTCACCACATTTCATCAACAAGTGTATCCACCACATCGTCCCGACAGTGAATAAACTACATTTTTTTGTCCATTAAAATAACATCAAAAATTGATCCGGAAATACAGTGTAGACATTGTTAATGTTGTAAATTACTATTGTAGCTAAACGGCTGATTTGTAATGTAATATCTCATAGGGAATACAGAGGCCCATTATCAGCAACCATCACTCCTGTGTTCAATTGGCATGTTGTGTAAGCTAATCTCTACACTGTATTTCTGTATTTCTGATGAATTTGATGTTATTTTAATAGACAAAAAATGTGCTTTTTTCTTTCAAAAACAAACTTTTGTACAGCAGTGTACATTTCCCAACCAGAAACCATGGATTACAGGCAACATCCACACCAAGCTAAAGGCTCCGAGCTGCCGCTTTCAAAGAAGTGGGACATTAATCCAGACGCTTATAAAATACTGCTATGCCCTCAGATGAACCCATCAAACAGGCAAGCGTCAATACAGGACTATGATTGAATCCTACTACACCCGCTCCGGCGCTGCGTCAGATGTGGCAGGGCTTGAAATCATTATGGACTGCACAGGGGAAACCCAACTAGAGCTGACCAGTGATGCGAGGCTACCAGACGAGGCTAGATGCTTTTTATGCTCGCTTTGAGGCAAACAACACTGGGCTGTGTGATCACGCTCTCTGGCTGATGTAAGCAAGACCTTTAAACAGGTCACTACATTTACAAAGCCGCAGGGCCAGACGGGATTACCATAGGACGTTTACTCAAAGCATGCGCGGATCAACTGGCAAGTGTCTTCACTGACATTTTCAACATCCCCCTAGCCGAGTCTGTAATACCTACATGTCCAAGCAGACCACCATAGTCCCTGTGCCTGGCAGTGAAAGGTAACCTGCCTAAATGATCGCACTCTACACTGCCCCTTTCCCACGTGAACAAAAGGAACACCCATGTGAGAATGCTGTTACACTGACTGTAGCTCAGCGTTCAAGACCATAGTGCCCACAAACCTCATTACTAAACTAAGGACCCTGGGACTAAACACCTCCCTCTGCAACTGATCCTGATCTCCTGATGGGCCACGCCCAGGTGGTAAGAGTAGGCAACAACACATATTTTTTTCACGCTGATTCTCAACACTGGGGCACCTCAGTGGTGCATGCTTAGTTCCCTCCTGTACTCCCTGATCAGCCACGACTACATCAATCAATCAGAATTTATTCATAAAGCCCTTCTTACATCAGCTGATGTCACAAAGTGCTGTACAGAAACCCAGCCTAAAACCCCAAACAGCAAGCAATGCAGGTGTTGAAGCACGGTGGCTAGGAAAAACTCCCTAGAAAGGCCAGAACCTAGGCAGAAACCTAGAGAGGAACCAGGCTATGAGGGAGGCCAGTCCTCTGCTGTGTGCCGGGTGGAGAGATTATAACAGAACATGGCCAAGAGGTTCAAATGTTCATAGATGACGGAGGGTCAATTAATAATAATCACTGTTGTTGTTGAGGGTGCAACAGGTCAGCACCTCAGGAGTAAATGTCCAGTACATGGCCAAACACGCTCCTACACCATCATTAAGTTTGGAAACAACAGCCTGATCACCAACAACAATGAGAGCCTATAGGAGGTCAGAGACCTGGCAGTATGGTGCAAGGACAAACATCTCTCAATGAGCAAGACGAAGGATCTGATTGAGGACTACAAGAAAAGGAGGGCGAACAAGCCCCCATTAGCATTGATGGGACTGAAGTGGAGCCGGTCGAGAGTTTTCAAGTTCCTTGGTGTCCACATCACCAACAAACTATCCAAACACACCAAGACAGTTGTGAAAGACGGCACGACAACACTTTTCCCCTCAGGAGACTGAAAAGATTTGGCACGGGATCCCAGATCTTCAAAACGTTCTACAGCTACCATCGAAGGCATCTTATTTTTTTAAATTTTACCCCTTTTTCTCCCCAATTTCGTGGTATCCAATTGTTGTAGTAGCTACTATCTTGTCTCATAGCTACAACTCCCGTACGAATCTCGGGAAGACGAAGGTTGAAAGTCATGCGTCCTCCGATACACAACCAAACGAAGCCGCACTGCTTCTTAACACAACGCGCATCCAACCGGAAGCCAGCCGCACAATGTGTCGGGGAAACACCGTGCACCTGGCAACCTTGGTTAGCGCATTTCGCCCGGCCCACAGGATTCACTGGTCTTGCTTGATGAAGTTTCAGGACATCCCTACTGACCAATCCCTCCCTAACCCGGATCGACGCTATGCCAATTGTGCGCGCCCCACGGACGTGCATGACCTCGGTCACGGCCGGTTACCGACAGAGCCTGAGCGACAGAGCCTGAACCCAGGGACCCTGATGGCACAGCTGGCGCTGCAGTGCCAGCGACTCTTAACTTCACTGCGCCACCGGAGGTTTATCGAGAGCATCTTGACCGGTGCATCACCACCTGGTATGGCAACTGCTCTGGCATCTGGATCGCAAGCGCTACAGAGGTAGTGCATATTACCCTGTACCTTCACTCGGAGCCAAGCTGCGCCCGCACGGCAAGCAGTACCGAACGCAAGTCCAGGGACCAAAATGCTCTTTAAATTCTTCTAAATAGGGGTGCTCTTTTAATTTTTGGATAAAAAAACGTTCCCGTTTTAAACAAGATATTTTCCCCTTTTAAAAGATGCTCGACTATGCATATAATTGACAGCTTTGAAAAAGAAAACACTCTGACGTTTCCAAAACTGCCAAAGATGTGTCTGTGAGTGCCCCAGAACTAATGCTACAGGCGAAACCAAGATGACATTTCATACAGGAAATACCCCAGATTTTGAATGCGCTGTGTTCCAATGTCTCCTTATATGGCTGTGAATGCGCCAGGAATGAGCCTACACTTTCTGTTGTTTCCCCAAGGTGTCTGCAGCATTGTGACGTATGTGTAGGCATATCATTGGAAGATTGACCATAAGAGACTACATTTACCAGGTGTCCGCTTGGGGTCCTCCGTCGAAATTATTGCGCAATCTCCAGCTCGTCCACTTTTCCATTAGGTTCAGAAAGAAAGCAACTGCCACGACGATTTATCATCGAATAGATATGTGAAAAACATGAGGATTGACTAAAAACGTTGCCATGTTTCTGTCGATATTATGATAATTTGAAAAAAGTTCGGCGTTGTAATCTCCTACACAAATAAATCTTTTGGAAAAACTGAACATTTGCTATCTAACTGAGTCTCACCTCATTGAAAACATCCGAAGTTCTTCAAAGGTAAATGATTTTATTTGAATGCTTTTCTTGTTTTTGTGAAAATGTTGCCTGCTGAATGCTAGGCCCAATGCTATGCTAGCTATCAATACTCTTGCACAAATGCTTGTGTAGCTATGGTTGAAGCATATTTTGAAAATCGAGATGACAGTGTTGTTAACAAAGGCTAAGCTTGTGAGCCAATATATTTATTTCATTTCATTTGCGATTTTCATGAATAGATATGTGAAACTTGCACAATAACAAAAGTTTTCAGAAATGAATGAGCTTGAGGCTATGATTACGTTCCCGGATACGGGATTGCTCGACGCTAGAGGTTAATAATTCTACCCCCAACTAAACTAATCAGATGGCTACCTAGACTATTTACATTGAACCCCCCTTTTTTTTACACTGCTGCTACTCGCTGTTTATTATCTATGCATAGTCACTTTACAAATGACCTCGACTAACCTATACCCCCTCACATTGACTCGGTACCGGTACCCCCTGTATATAGCCTAGTTATTGTAATGTAAATGTCTTGTGTTACTTTTTGATTGATGATTTTTTTTTTACTTTATTTAGTGAATATTTTATTAACTGCATTGTTGGTTAAGGGCTTGTAAGTAAGCATTTCACTGTAAAGTCTACCTGTTGTATTTGGCGCATGTGACAAATAAGATTTGATTTGATAACCTAAATACTGTATCCATGTTGGCAGGTCTGATAGTAAAGGGTGATGGTGGACACGTGACATTATGTGTGTACGATATCACCTACCTGTCTGTATCTAGGGCCACCAGGGGCTTCTCATCAGGGCTCTGGTCTAAGGAGGAGTAGCCCTTATTGGGCACCACCAGCCTGTGGAGAGGAGAGAGGGAGTGAGTGAAAAGAGGGAAAGGTAAAGGTGGGCAGGATAGTGGGAACACAAGAAGGAAGAGGTAGAACAGACCAGGAGGAAGAGAGTGAGTGAGAGTGAAAGAAATGGGAGGGGTTGTAGATACCAGTGAAGAGGGACATAGGGAGAAAGAAAACAATGAATAAAGGGCCAAAAGGGAGGAGGCCCTAGTCAGGACCGAGGTCAGCTCTCACCGTGTTCTGGCCATGACATTGTTCTTCTTGGGCTGCTGGTTCACTGGACTTCCTGCATTGCCATTCTTCAGTGATCCCTTCCTGGCCAGCTCTCGCTGTTTCTCTGCACATCACAGGATGTGACATCAGAGGATTGTGGGGGCCGGGCACAGTGCCATAGCAGTCTGGAATAACTCTCCTGACACCATTCAGCTGGTTATCTGGTTGGAGGTCAGAGATGTGTCCAAAGATGACAGACCAGAACCATCACACACATCCCCAGACTATACACACACAGCACATTCACACCTGGTGCAAGAGCGACTCAATTCTGGCCCTAATGAACTTACTGAGTCAACTTTCTGAGTGAATTTACAGAGTAAGGTATTTTGTGATTATTCGATCTTAGCAAATCACATTACTAGACCTACAAAGCGTGGTTTAAATAGAAAACATATAAATGGTAGCTAGTTAGCTACCTTCCAACTAAAGCGAAGCTTCACATAGACAAAAATCTAATCTGTGGATGATGTATCGCACTTGTGGGAAAACTTTCCCCATAAAAAGAAAAGAACACAAATACATTTTCTAAAATCTTCATGTTGCCTCATACAAGCATATGGATGGGAATAGGGGGTACATAAGTCAGGCTAATGACTGCAGCTTGCTAGTTTGAGGTTTTGATATAACAGACATTCTGGGCAGCAGGGAAATATCTGGTGTGCGGGACTAGAACCATCCAACAGTAACAGTGACTCCCTCCCTCATCCCATATGTTATGGGAACATTTTGTTAAAAGGGGAACATGAGTAGGGTTTGCTCATCAAAGACATGTCTTTTTACAAATTATTTTAATTGAGTCATTATTTTACCATGTCATTTTCTGGTCATCCCAATGAGGTATTTCCAATGTGTTTATACAGGTATGTATGCCTTTTAAGCCTTGACACTAAACCTAGCCATTTTATTGCTCCTTCTACAGAACCGTGTATTGCTCCCTTCTACAGTAGCTCCTTCTACACCTTGTATTGCTCCTTCTCCCCATGTGCTACAGAACCTTGTATTGCTCCCTTCTACAGTACCTTGTATTGCTCCTTGTACATTGCATGCTCCCTTCTACAGAACCTTGTGTGCTCCCTTCTAGAACTTGTATTGAACCTTACAGTGTATATTGCTCCTTCTCAGAACCTTACGACAGAACCTTGTGTGCTCCCTTCACAGTACATTGTATTGCTCCCTTCTATGAACGCCTTGTTGCTCCCTTCTACAGAGGAGACCTTCATTGCTCCTTCTACAGAACCTTGTATTGCTCCCTTCTACAGAACCTTGTATTGCTCCCCTTCTACAGAAATTGCTCCCTTCTTGTATTGCTCCCTTCTACAGTACCTTGTATTGCTCCTTGTATTTCTCCCACATCTTTGTATTGCTCTCCGGACATGTGACCACTGTCCAAGGTGCTGAAATAAACAGAGGTACTAGGTTCTGCTGAGACCTCTTACGCTCACCTATCTTCATCTGCAGAGGGGAGAGGGGGGCTTGTAGTTGTAGTGACTGGCTCGCCCTCCCTCGTGTCTGAGTCTGCCTCCGAAGAAGCTGTGGACGATGCGGGTCCTGGAGAGGGGGTTCTAAATTGCATCACAGTAGTGAGAAGTTGGTGTCACATGACTCACGTTCTGGGATGTTTATATATTTTTATTGTCATTATTTATAGGCTAGTAAATACAATAGGCCTATTGCTACTGTATTAGAAAAATATACTTGTGAGATTTCCTGTCCGGCTCCACACACACATATACACTTTGCACACATCAAAGGTTTGTCAGGTTGTCACATCTTAATTGTGACACACATTACACTCACAACTCCCAAAAGCTACGCCACTGCAGATACAGACAAACACTTTCGCTGAATCATGGTATTCCAGATGGGCTCCACCAAAGCAGGGGTGGGCAACATATGGCCCACGGACCAAATCCGGCCCTTCAGGCAATTCAATCTGGCAGGGAGGTTTGAGTAAAAAGGAAGACCACTCTTGAATGTCTAAAACTAGACATCAAGTATGTAGAAATATAATGGACCTATACAGTATTTAACTTCCCGTTTTCAGGCCATAAATTACTTCTGATTAACAAATTGCTCAGGAAAAAAATTGTGTGGCCCTCCACTGAATTTTTAAAGCTAGATGTGGCCCTTAAGCCAAAATTATTTCCCACCCATGGACTTGAAAAACAGCGACTCGATACAGCAAACTAACATGGTCTACTGAGACACAACACTAACTATATGCCTACAGCATCTGATGCGCGAGCGGGTTTGATTCTGAGTGAAACGCCATATGCTGCCGTGGAGGGTACCGCTCCACGCAGTCACCGCATGATGAAGTAATCGAAGGGGGGCTAGGCCTTACTCGCTCCGATAGGCCAGCCAATTGCTTTTGTAATATTCATAAATAGCAAACAATTAAATAATAACATGATCTGTTACATACATGCCAATCCTACCTACGATTTTTGCAATGACAGGCTTTGTCTCATTTGTTTGTCCCAGAGCGGATGGCTCTGCGAGGTTGAGATGGTTGTTTTCGCCAAAGCATCATCGATGCTCACTACAGCTCGATCACTTGAAAAACGGATATTGATCAAGGTCGTCTTAAATTCGCTTCTCATCGCCATAAAGCCAGGCATACTCTCGTGACCTTATGGTTTCCTACCAATAATGCGACATTTTTCTACATTTATCAGACAGCTAAAACGAAATGCAACAAATTAACACCAGGCCAATATCGAAATTAAACAATACATTACAGGCAAAATTGATAGCGTCAAAAATGTAGTGGCCTAGTCTAACAGTATAGGAACATACTGTATTAGCCAATGCGATAATTTATCATCACAAGTTGTAGCCTATAAAAAACATCCCACTTACAAGCGGCTGCATCGCTCCGCCTGAACAGCGCTAGGCACCTGAAATCTATCTACCGGTATCTCTTCCATCCATTTGGCGAGGTGTTATTTCTACCGTTTATACCGGGTAATTAATAATACGGCAGCGCCGTGTGTTTTAGTGTGATCAATTATGGCTGAGATTTTCGGTTTCTTAGATTTATATCAATCTCTGCGATTCTCCGGTTCTTTGCCCCTTGTCCCAACGAGCAGTATCTGTAGTGACCAGTCGGTGACTCAACTTCCACTTCCGGGTGGATCCGTTAATCGGTCTCGCCCATAATGGTCTCGCCCCGCCTTACTGCCGCCCGAGAATGAGCAAGCCTGTTCCACAATGGCCTGACAATGTGGACCAGTGATTCTTTATGGCATAACTCCAATAAAGATACTACTATTTATAAACTGAGTGGTTCGAGCCCTGAATGCTGATTGGCTGACAGCCGGGGCATATCAGACCTTATTCCACCGTTGTGACAAAACATGTTTTTTTACTGCTCTAATTACGTTGGTAACCAGTTTATAATATCAATAAGGCACCTCGGTTGTTTGTGGTATATGGCTAATATACCACGGCTAAGGGCTGTATCCAGGCACTCCGAGTTGTGTCGTGATAAGAACAGCCCTTAGCAGTGGTATATTGGCCATATACCACACCCATCGTGCCTTGACGCTTAAATATAGGCTATATACATTTTTAAAAATGACAAAATATATTTTATAAATCCCTTTTTATATCAGCAGTTGTCACAAAGTAAATAACATATATTTGGCCTAAACCCCAAAGAGAAAGCAATGCATAAGCAGAAGCACAGTGGCCAGGATGAACTCCTTAGGAAAAACCTAAAGATGAACCAGGCTCAGAGGGGTGCCAGACCTCTTTTCTAATATGACATTTTTATACATGTTTTTTAATTAAAAACGAAGTGTTTTTTACAAACATATTTAGGCCTAATTCTTTTGTCGGATCACATCTATTATAGGCTGCCTATTCTCCCCAATTAAAACAACATGTTGTCGTTGCCATTACAGCAGAGAGCAGCAATATCATGTACTAATTGCAAACTAATCAATACTAACGAAGACTATAATATTTTTTTTAATTATAATTTCAAGGGCCAGTTATCTTGGCCTGTATGAACCAGCAGATGGCGCTCCAAACATAGGTTTTGTGTTAATAGTCAACTGGGGGCAATAAGACAAACTAAAGACAGCAGAGGCTGTGGTTGGCTTATGGTCCCTCATATTGACCCAAAGCATTATGTGTGTGTGTGTGTGTGTGTGTGTGTGTGTGTGTGTGTGTGTGTGTGTGTGTGTGTGTGTGTGTGTGTGTGTGTGTGTGTGTGTGTGTGTGTGTGTGTCAGTGGAGGCTGCTGAGGGAGGACAGCTCATAATAATGGCTGGAACGGCGCAAATGGAATGGCATCAAACGCATGGAATCCATGTAGTTAAAAATCTTCAAATGTATTCCCTATCAGTTTACAATTCAACATTCATAGGGAAAGGGCAATGGGAACAATAGCATAAGGAAACATGGCTGTCACTACAGGTGCGGCTCTGTCCACTAGCCAGCCGGTTGTGACTCGTGGTCACTGTCCATTGATAGTCACACGTACACCTTACACAGGCCAATATTATGTTCTATTAGGACTCCTTCCATATACTGTATAGTTACCATAGAGTGTGCGTCACTACTGTAGGTGCCGTAAATTGCTGAATT
>NW_027015801.1:0-10937 GCF_036934945.1 Oncorhynchus masou masou
GGATGACCTTGATTTATTATTGAATCGCCTGCAGACCGCAGCGCACCGCAGCCCAGAGATCTTTTATACGCACTCAATACTACATTTTCCTGTACTTCTAACGGGTGACGGCGATCCGGTATAGCAGTAGGCTGCCGCTTCAACACGCACGCGCTGGCAGTTCGCTGGCATCACAGCAAAATTAATCAGATAGCTCACTCGTGTTGGCAAAACGTGGAAGGTGGACACTTGAGAACCGGGGCTTCTAACACAGTGGAGTCGGAGTATATGTTCACGGAGGTAGCTGGAAAACCTGTGTTCTTCTGTGTGGAGAAAGTATGGCGATTACTGAAAGAGTATAATCTGAGACGACATATGAAACGAAACACGCGGACAAACAAGAATATGGACATGGAACACATGGCTACAAAAGGCAGAGGAATTAAAACGAGCCTCAAATCTCGACAGGCTCTGTCAAAAAAAGCCAAATCACAAGCCAGGCTGGCTATCAAGGCCAGCTTATTTGGCAGAAGAGACCGCTAAATCAGCCCGCCATTTACGGAGGGGATTCACTAAAACTCGCATGATTAGTGTTTGTGACTTAAGTTTGCCCAGAAAAAAGGCAACTCTTTTGAACGGAGTCTGACAGAGAACACCATTGCCGAGAGAGTAGACCAGTTGTCCATCAATCCAAAAGAGCAGCTTGTGAAAAAGGGAAAGATTTCATTGCATATCCTTGGCTGTGGATGAGCACTGACATTCTGACATTGCGCCAGTTGTCAATTTTCATCCGCGGAGGGACTCTAGTCCAGCGTGATAGAGGAGTTTTTGGTTTACGTCCTATGCATGGCATAACTACGGGGCAGATTTGGTATGAAGAGGTGTCAAGATGTAAATGAGTGGAGTTGCTGATGAAAACTTCGTGGTTGGACAACGATTCGTGCATGCACCTGCTAGTGGACACAGGAGCGGACTGGCGGCTAAGATAGCGGAAAAGACGCTAAGAGGAAACGTCGACAGGTGAGCTGGACGTTATCATTGTATCATACACCAGGAAGCGTTGTGAGGTAAAGCCCTGAAAATGGAGCATTAATGAGCCTCATCAACGACGCAGCAGTTAACTCGAGACGAGGTGCTTCGTGGAAAGGCTTCTCTGTGTGACATTGACAGTCATCTGAATGCAAAGTGAACCTGCAGCTGCAGGGTCGGATCATGTCACTCTGATATGTACAGTACAGTGAAGGCATTTGAAACCAAACTGATCTGGGAGACGAGATGCTGAAAGAAAATTATGAGCCACTTTCCAGCTGGACAGACCATGAAAGAGAAGCTTCTACCAGTGCGTCTCTGAAGCACAGTTGGCTGATAAAATAGGATGCTTGCTGCTGACTTTCGACGCCATTTGCTGACTTTGAATGCGCAAAACAGGTTGGAACTGCTCGAACCATTTGCTGTTGACGGGAAAGCTCACCACAAACTCTCCAAATGGAGTTGATTGACTCCAATGCAATGATGACTGAGGGCAAAATATAGGCAGTGGGTGCTGTGAGCTCGCCCGTTTCTCCCGAATGCCCCAGCTGCGCATCCAGGCTGCTCAAACGATGTCTATGTTCGGCAGCACATACCTAGTGGAACAACCTTTTTCTTTGATGAACCTGAACAAAACATCACACAGAAGTCGACTTACTGCTGAACACCTCCACTCAATTCTGAGATTTCTCAGCTCAGAGCCTTACCCCGAACATTGATGAACTTGTGGAAAAGATGGACACCACCAAGTATCACCCTCAACCTCAAACAAGTGAACATTACTGTGCAATCACATATTTAGAGTTTTTACTCAGTTCAAGTTTAAAAGTTAAAGTTTGATATTTGTTTTCACTGCATATTACTTCTCCTTAACAAAGTGTTGTTTTTGATTAATAGATTTTGCACTTTATTTTATTGTATTTCAATCCAATTATATTTTAAAAATATTTCAGTTGAGTGGATGATAGAAAATTGCTATTATTGTTTTTTTTTTGAAGTAAATTTAGCTCCACTTTGCTAAAATAGAAAATATAGGCTACTGATGGTGCCTTGAATACCGGTTTCTTTCATTTAATGTTCATGTTATGGGGATTTTTATATAAAGGAAATTTGTCTTTTGTGTCTGTTGAAAATTAAAGATTACTGACAGAGCCATAAGAAAATATTGCTTTATTTATCTGATCATATTGGAATATATTTGTTAGGTTTTCAGTAGGTTCAATTAGGTTCACTAGACTATATGCGTCATTTAAAAATTTTTCAATGAACATTCGAACAGTCCGGCCCTCGGCTTGTAGCTAAATTTTATTTGGCCCTCCGTCCATTTGACTTTGACACCTCTGCCGTAAGCAATCCCACGCCTCCCACACAGCTGCCATATCCATTTGATCACTGTCTGATTTGTACGTACATTTATTTTCTGTGTACAGTACATAACTCACCTCTGAATCTTTTTTCTGGTACATATGTTATGTTCTCTGATGTATTTCTCCAACATACTAGCTTTGAATGGTGAAAGGAACACATTACAATGGACCAGTATCATCTAAGGGACCGTTTGAAATGTATTGGGGCAACTGCACCCACATCACATGACCCTCCCCTTGTACTGTAAAGAAAATGTGCGCACCCTCCCCCCTCATAAAATGAACTCAGAAATAATGGTCACCACCACAAATAACATTAACTGTAGCAACCCTGTGTGTACAAATGTGGATATGGCTATGACCACTTCAGCTTGGTTTTGGGAAACAGTAGACGCCACGCAGGGCTACGGGCCAGGAGGTAGAAGGTTTGGCGACCACCATGGACGAGCTCACTCTCCCTGCCTGTCTCATTACACTGGGATCAGAGTTGGCTGCAGACATTGATCAGCTACAGGGAAATCTGACTTTCCACATTTTGATGCTATATTTATAGTTACTTAATAGAAAGTTACTCAAGTAAAAGTGAAAAGTCACCCAGTAAAATACTACTTGAGTAAAAGTCTAAAAGTACTTGATTATAAATATACTTAAGTATCAAAAGCAAATGTAATTGCTAAAATATATTTGAAACATCTAAAAGTAAAAGTATAAATATTTAAAATTCCTTATATAAAACAAACCAAATGCCACCATTTTTTGGTTTTTAAAATATAAGGATAGCCAAGAGTACACACTAACACTCAGACATAATTTACAAACGATGCATTTGTGTTTTGTGAGTCTGCCAGATCAGAGGGAGTAGGGATGACCATGTGGTCTCTTGATAAGTGTATGAATTGGAACATTTTCCTGTCCTGCTAAGCAGTCAACATTTAACAAGTACCTTTGAGTGTCAGGGAAATGTATGGAGTAAAAAGTAGATTATTTTGTTTAGGAATGTAGTGAAGTAAAAGTTGTCAAAAATATAAATAGCAAAGTAAAGTACAGATACACCAAAAAGGACTTAATTAGTACTACAATGCATGTAGTCTGGATAGCCATGTTCAGGAGTCTTACGGCTTGTGGGTAGAAGCTGCTTAGAAGCATCTTGACCCTAGACTTGGCTCTCCGGGACCACTTGCCGTGTGGTAGCGGAGAGAACAGTCTATGACTGGGGTGGCTGGACTCCTTGACAATTTTTAGGGCCTTCCTCCGACACTGCCTGGTATAGAGTTCCTGGATGGCATGAAGCTTGGCCCCAGTGATGTACTGAGCTATTCACACCACTCTCTGTAGTGCCTTGCAGTCGGAGGCCGAGCAGTTGCCATACCAGGCAGTCATGCAACCAGTCGTGGTGCAGCTGTAGAATCTTTTGAGGATCTGAGGATGCATGCCAAATATTTTCAGTCTCCTGAGGGGGAATAGGTTTTGTCGTGCCCGCTTCACGACTGTCATGGTGTGCTTGGACCATGTTAGTTTGATGGAAATTTGGACACCAAGGAACTTGAAGCTCTTAACCTGCTCCACTGCAGCCCCTTCAATGAGAATGGGGGCGTGCTCGGTCCTCATTTTCCTGTAGTCTACAATCATCTCCTTTGTCTTGATCATGTTGAGGGAGAGGTTGTTGTCCGGATCTCATCCCTATAGGCTGTCACGTTGTTGTCGGTGATCAGGCCTCACACTGTTGAGTCTTCGGAAAATGTAATGATGGTGTTAGAGTCTTGCCTGGCCATGCAGTCATGTTTGAACAAGGAGTACAGGAGGGGGCTACGCACGCACCCCTGAGGGGCCCCTTTGTTGAGGATCAGTGTGGCAGATGTGTTGTTACCTACCCATTACCACCTGGGGGTGGCCCGTCTGGATGTACAGGATCCAGTTGCAGGAGGTGTTTAGTCCCAGGGTCTTTAGCTTAGTGATGAGCTTTGAGGGCACTATGGTGCTGAACGCTAAGCTGTAGTCAATGAATAGCATTCTAACATAGGTTTTCTTTTGTCAAGGTGGGAAAGGAGAGTGTGGAGTGCGATAGAGACTGCATCATCTGTGGATCTGTTGTGGCGGTATGCAAATTGGAGTGGGTCTAGGGTTTCTGGGATGATGGTGTTGATGTGAGCTATAACCAGCCTTTCAAAGCACTTCATGGCTACAGACGTGAGTGCTACGGATCGGTGTTCATTTAGGCAGCTTACCTTAGTGTTCTTGGGCACAGGTACTATGGTGGTTTACTTAAAACATGTTGGTATTACAGAGTCAGACAGGGAGAAGTTGAAAATGTCAGTGAAGACACTTGCTAGTTGGTCAGCGCTGGTAATCCGTCTGGCCCTGCGGCCTTGTGAATGTTGACCTGTCTAAAGATCTTACTCACATTGGCTGCGGAGAGCATGATCACACAGTCTTCCGGTACAGCTGGTGCTCTCATGCATGTTTCAGTGTTATTTGCCTCGAAGCGAGCATAGAAGCTGTTTAGCTCGTCTGGTAGGCTTGTGTCACTGGGCAGCTCTCGGCTGTGCTTCCCTTTGTAGTCTGTAATAGTTTGCAAGCCCTGCCACATCCGACGAGCATCAGAGCCGGTGTAGTACGACTCAATCTTAGTCCTGTATTGACGCTTTGCCTGTTTGATGGTTCGTCGGAGGGAATAGCGGGATTTCTTTTAAGCTTTTAAGCTTCCGGGTCCCGCTCCTTTTAAGCTTCCGAGTCCCGCTCCTTAAAAGTGGCAGCTCAGTGCGGATTCTGCCTGTAATCCACGACTTCTGGTTGGGGTATGTACGTACGGTCACTGTGGGGAAGACATCATCGATGCACTTATTGATGAAGCCAATGACAGATGTGGTGTACTCCTCAATTACATTGTAGGAATCCTGGAACATATTCCAGTCTGTGCTAACAAAACAGTCCTGTAGCTTAGCATCTGCTTCGTCTGACCACTTTTTAATTGATCTCGTCACTGGTGCTTCCTGCTTTAATTTTTGCTTGTAAGCCGGAATCAGGAGGGTGGAATTATGGTCAGATTTGCAGAGGGAGAGCTTTGTATGCGTCTCTGTGTGTGCAGTATAGGTGGTCCAGAGTTCTTTTCCGTCTGGTTGCACATTTAACATGCTGATAGATATTTGGTAAAACTGATTTAACTTTCCCTTCATTAAAGTCCCCAGCTACTAGGAGCGCCGCCTCTGGGTGAGCGTTTTCTTGTTTGCTTATGGCGGAATACAGCTCATTCAATGCTGTCTTAGTGCCAGCCTCTGACTGTGGTGGTATGTAGACAGCTACAAGGAATATAGAAGAAAACTCTCTCGATAGGTAATGTGGTCTGCAGCTTATCATGAGACACTCTACCTCAGGCGAGCAATAGCTCGAGACTTCCTTAGATATCGTGCACCAGCTGTTGTTTACAAAAATATATAGACCGCCGCCCCTTGTCTTACCAGACGCTGCTGTTCTATCCTACCGGGAACATCGTATAAGCAGCCAGCTTTGTTGATGTTGATATTGATGTATATTTTGATGTATGTTGATATTGTTGTCGTTCAGCCACGTCTCCGTGAAGCATAAGATGTTACAGTTTATAATGTCTCGTTGGTAGTTTAATCTCCCCAATAACTTGTAAATGTTATTGTCCAAAGATTGCATGTTTGCTAGCAGAATTGAGGGGAGTGGGGGTTTATTCGATCGCCTCTGACTCCTCAGAAGGTAGCCCTCCCTCTGGCCTCTCTTTCTCTGCCTCTTCTTCATGCAGATCATTGGGGTTGAGACCTGTTCCATGACTCTCATCAGAGTCACATAGGCCTTTTTTTAACTAGGCAAGTCAGTTAACAACAAATTCTTATTTTCAATGACGGCCTAGGAACAGTGGGTTAACTGCCTGTTCAGGGGCAGAACGGCAGATTTGTACCTTGTCAGCTCGGGGATTTGAACTTGCAACCTTCTGGTTACTAGTTCAACTCTCTAACCACTAGCCTACCCTGCCGCCCCCTATGTAGGATGACTTAGGAGAAGGATGATCGGCAACAGACAGCGCATCAGTAATAGAACAAAGCGTATTTATGTTTGTAATAAAGCCCTTTTGTGGGGGAAAACATATTCTGATTGGCTGGGCCTGGCTCCCCACTGGGTGGGCCTATGCCCTTCCAGAACTACCCATGACTGCGCCCCTGCCCAGTCATTTGACTTCCATAGATTAGGGCAGGGGTGCAACTTTGGTGTTAGAAGTAGAGGGGACATAATATTGCATTTTTTGGGGATAAACACTCCTAACAGCCTGACCGCTCTGAGATGTCCGGTTTCCGGTTCCGGTTGGAGCGGCGGTCGCATCTACACTTCGGTCCGCAGGTAGTATAACTTTCATTACATTTCATTACATTTCGTTATAGTACAACGGTTTTGATTTGTCTTATCTTAGCAATTTCTTCTTAGCTAGCTACATAGCCGTCTTTGTATCAACGACAATTGCATATTATCGTATTTCGTCGTCCTAACGTATCTGCCCAGCAGCTAGCTAAGCAGCTAGCTAACATCCACTGTCCACTAGCACTGTAGAAACTATTACACTCAACTGAGCGACTCGATTAGCGTAGTGTCAGCTAGCTACATAGTTGTCTTCGCTGTCTTCGTATCCAAGATAATTGTGCAGTTTAGAGTGTGTAGACTTAGAGTGATTATCTTAATTTACCGAGGTTAGCTAGCCAGCTATTTGTCGTCCTTAACGTAGGAAATGCTGCTAGCTAGCTAGCCAACAGCTAGCCAACCTCTACCGAATTGAACTCCAACTACCCGGTCAACATTCCGCGTCGCTCCACAGGTAGTATCACATTTTCATTTCACTTCATTACAGTACAACGGTTTGATTTGTTTGATCGTAGCTAGCCAGCTACATAGCCGTCTTGTATCTAAGACAATTGTGTAGTCTAGAGCGATTTTCTAGGTTAGCTGGCCAGCTATTGTCGGTCTTTCAACGTAGCTAGCCAGCTAGCCCCCGAATAGCAGCACTGTAGTAACTATTACAGTACAACGGTTTGTTTTGTTTGATCGTAGCTAGCTAGCTACATAGCCGTCTTTGTATCTAAGACAATTGTGTAGCCTAGAGCGATTTTCTAGGTTAGCTGGCCAGCTATTGTCGTTCTCTTAACGTAGCTAGCCAGCCCCAGCCCCAGACCACTGCTTTTTGTGTGCTCTTAGGTACAACGGTTTGTTTTTGTTTGATCGTAGCTAGCCCCAGCTACACAGCCGTCTTTGTATCTAAGTCATTGTTTAGCCTAGAGCGATTTTTTCTAGGTTAGCTGCATCACCACTACCAGCTAGCCTGCTCAGCAGTACTGTATCATTTCAATCATTTTTTAGTCTATAAGATTCTTGCTACGTAAGAAAGCAGCTTTCTGAACATTCGAGACGTGTAGTCCACTTGTCATTCCAATCTCCTTTTGCATTAGCGTAGCCTCTTCTGTACCCTGTCAACTATGTGTCTATCTATCCCTGTTCTCTCCTCTCTGCACAGACCATACAAACGCTCCACACCGCGTGGCATAAATCACCTAATCTGGTGGTCCCAGCGCGCCGACCCACGTGGGTTCCTGGTCTCCGGTAGCCTCTGGAACTGCCGATCTGCGGCCAACAAGGCAGAGTTCATCTCAGCCTATGCCTCCCTCCAGTCCTCGAGCTTCCTTTGTGAAACATGGATCACCACAGATAACACTGCCTCCCCACTGCTCTCTCTTCGTCCGCATACGTGTTCTCGCACACCCAGGAAAGCTGGTCAGCAGGGTGGTGGCACCGGGATCTCATCTCTCCCAAGTGGTCATTCTCTCTCTCTCTCCCCTTACCCATCTATCTATCGCCTCCTTTGAATTCCATGCTGTCACAGTTACCAGCCCTTTCAAGCTTAACATCCCTTATCATTTATCGCCCTCCAGGTTCCCTCGGAGGATCATCAATGAGCTTGATGCCTTGATAAGCTCCTTTCCTGAGGACGACTCACCTCTCACAGTCCTGGGCGACTTTAACCTCCCCACGTCTACCTTTGACTCATTCCTCTCTGCCTCCTTTCCTCCTCTCCTCTTTTGCTTTGACCTCACCTCTCACCTTCCCCCCTACTCACAAGGCAGGCAATACGCTCGACCTCATCTTTACTAGATGCTGTTCTTCCACTAACCTCATTGCAACTCCCCTCCAAGTCTCCGACCACTACCTTGTATCCTTTTCCCTCTCGCTCTCATCCAACACTTCCCACACTGCCCCTACTCGGATGGTATCGCGCCGTCCCAACCTTCGCTCTCTCTCCCCCGCTACTCTCTCCTCTTCCATCCTATCATCTCTTCCCTCTGCTCATACCTTCTCCAACCTTTCTCCTGAGTCTGCCTCCTCAACCCTCCTCTCTTCCCTTTCTGCATCCTTTGACTCTCTATGTCCCCTATCCTCCAGGCCGGCTCGGTCCTCCCCTCCCCGCTCCGTGGCTCGATGACTCATTGCGAGCTCACAGAACAGAGCTCCGGGCAGCCGAGCGGAAATGGAGGAAAACTTCGCCTCCCTGCGGACCTGGCATCCTTTCACTCCCTCCTCTCTACATTTTCCTCCTCTGTCTCTGCTGCTAAAGCCACTTTCTACCACTCTAAATTCCAAGCATCTGCCTCTAACCCTAGGAAGCTCTTTGCCACCTTCTCCTCCCTCCTGAATCCTCCTCCCCCTCCCCCCTCCTCCCTCTCTGCAGATGACTTCGTCAACCATTTTGAAAAGAAGGTCGACGACATCCGATCCTCGTTTGCTAAGTCAAACGACACCGCTGGTTCTGCTCACACTGCCCTACCCTGTGCTCTGACCTCTTTCTCCCCTCTCTCTCCAGATGAAATCTCGCTTCTTGTGACGGCCGGCCGCCCAACAACCTGCCCGCTTGACCCTATCCCCTCCTCTCTTCTCCAGACCATTTCCGGGGACCTTCTCCCTTACCTCACCTCGCTCATCAACTCATCCCTGACCGCTGGCTACGTCCCTTCCGTCTTCAAGAGAGCGAGAGTTGCACCCCTTCTGAAAAAACCTACACTCGATCCCTCCGATGTCAACAACTACAGACCAGTATCCCTTCTTTCTTTTCTCTCCAAAACTCTTGAACGTGCCGTCCTTGGCCAGCTCTCCCACTATCTCTCTCAGAATGACCTTCTTGATCCAAATCAGTCAGGTTTCAAGACTAGTCATTCAACTGAGACTGCTCTTCTCTGTATCACGGAGGCGCTCCGCACTGCTAAAGCTAACTCTCTCTCCTCTGCTCTCATCCTTCTAGACCTATCGGCTGCCTTCGATACTGTGAACCATCAGATCCTCCTCTCCACCCTCTCCGAGTTGGGCATCTCCGGCGCGGCCCACGCTTGGATTGCGTCCTACCTGACAGGTCGCTCCTACCAGGTGGCGTGGCGAGAATCTGTCTCCTCGCCACGCGCTCTCACCACTGGTGTCCCCCAGGGCTCTGTTCTAGGCCCTCTCCTATTCTCGCTATACACCAAGTCACTTGGCTCTGTCATAACCTCACATGGTCTCTCCTATCATTGCTATGCAGACGACACACAATTAATCTTCTCCTTTCCCCCTTCTGATGACCAGGTGGCGAATCGCATCTCTGCATGTCTGGCAGACATATCAGTGTGGATGACGGATCACCACCTCAAGCTGAACCTCGGCAAGACGGAGCTGCTCTTCCTCCCGGGGAAGGACTGCCCGTTCCATGATCTCGCCATCACGGTTGACAACTCCATTGTGTCCTCCTCCCAGAGCGCTAAGAACCTTGGCGTGATCCTGGACAACACCCTGTCGTTCTCAACCAACATCATGGCGGTGGCCCGTTCCTGTAGGTTCATGCTCTACAACATCCGCAGAGTACGACCCTGCCTCACACAGGAAGCGGCGCAGGTCCTAATCCAGGCACTTGTCATCTCCCGTCTGGATTACTGCAACTCGCTGTTGGCTGGGCTCCCTGCCTGTGCCATTAAACCCCTACAACTCATCCAGAACGCGCAGCCCGTCTGGTGTTCAACCTTCCCAAGTTCTCTCACGTCACCCCGCTCCTCCGCTCTCTCCACTGGCTTCCAGTTGAAGCTCGCATCCGCTACAAGACCATGGTGCTTGCCTACGGAGCTGTGAGGGGAACGGCACCGCAGTACCTCCAGGCTCTGATCAGGCCCTACACCCAAGCAAGGGCACTGCGTTCATCCACCTCTGGCCTGCTCGCCTCCCTACCATTGAGGAAGTACAGTTCCCGCTCAGCCCAGTCAAAACTGTTCGCTGCTCTGGCCCCCCAATGGTGGAACAAACTCCCTCACGACGCCAGGACAGCGGAGTCAATCACCACCTTCCGGAGACACCTGAAACCCCACCTCTTCAAGGAATACCTAGGATAAGATAAGTAATCCTTCTCACCACCCCCCCTTAATGATTTAGATGCACTATTGTAAAGTGGCTGTTCCACTGGATGTCAGAAGGTGAATTCACCAATTTGTAAGTCGCTCTGGATAAGAGCGTCTGCTAAATGACTTAAATGTAAATGTAAATGTA
>NW_027015802.1:0-10936 GCF_036934945.1 Oncorhynchus masou masou
GTAGTCACAGACTGAATAGTAGTCACAGACTGAATAGTACAGACTGGATAGTAGTCACAGACATGAACTATAGTAGTCACAGACTGAATAGTAGTCACAGACTGAATATAGTAGTCACAGACTGAATAGTAGTCACAGACTGAACCATAGTAGTCACAGACTGACTATAGTAGTCACAGACTGAATAGTAGTCACAGACTGAACTATAGTAGTCACAGACTGAATAGTAGTCACAGCTGAACAGTAGTACAGACTGAATAGTAGTCACAGACTGACTATAGTAGTCACAGACTGAACTAGTAGTCACAGACTGAACTATAGTAGTCACAGACTGAACATAGTAGTCACAGACTGAACTATAGTAGTCACAGACTGAATAGTAGTCACAGACTGAACTATAGTAGTCACAGACTGAACTATAGTAGTCACAGACTGAATAGTAGTCACAGACTGAACTATAGTAGTCACAGACTGAACTAGTAGTCACAGACTGAACTATAGTAGTCACAGACTGAATAGTAGTCACAGACTGAACTATAGTAGTCACAGACTGAACTATAGTAGTCACAGACTGAACTATAGTAGTCACAGACTGAATAGTAGTCACAGACTGAACATAGTAGTCACAGACTGAACTATAGTAGTCACAGACTGAACTATAGTAGTCACAGACTGAATAGTAGTCACAGACTGAACTATGGTAGTCACAGACTGAACTATAGTAGTCACAGACTGAATAGTAGTCACAGACTGAACTATAGTAGTCACAGACTGAACTATAGTAGTCACAGACTGAATAGTAGTCACAGACTGAACTATAGTAGTCACAGACTGAACTATAGTAGTCACAGACTGAGCTATAGTAGTCACAGGCTGAACTATAGTAGTCACAGACTGAGCATAGTAGTCACAGACTGGACTATAGTAGTCACAGACTGGACTATGGTAGTCACAGACTGAACTATAGTAGTCACAGACTGAATAGTAGTCACAGGCTGAACTATAGTAGTCACAGACTGAATAGTAGTCACAGACTGAACTATAGTAGTCACAGACTGAATAGTAGTCACAGACTGAATAGTAGTCACAGACTGGACTATGGTAGTCACAGACTGAACTATAGTAGTCACAGACTGAATAGTAGTCACAGGCTGAACTATAGTAGTCACAGACTGAATAGTAGTCACAGGCTGAACTATAGTAGTCACAGACTGAACTATAGTAGTCACAGACTGAACTATAGTAGTCACAGACTGAATAGTAGTCACAGACTGAACTATAGTAGTCACAGACTGAACTATAGTAGTCACAGACTGAATAGTAGTCACAGACTGAATAGTAGTCACAGACTGAATAGTAGTCACAGACTGAACTATAGTAGTCACAGACTGAACTATAGTAGTCACAGACTGAACTATAGTAGTCACAGACTGAATAGTAGTCACAGACTGAATAGTAGTCACAGACTGAATAGTAGTCACAGACTGAACTATAGTAGTCACAGACTGAACTATAGTAGTCACAGACTGACATAGTAGTCACAGACTGAACTAGTAGTCACAGACTGAACTATAGTAGTCACAGACTGAACTATAGTAGTCACAGACTGAATAGTAGTCACAGACTGAATAGTAGTCACAGACTGGACTATGGTAGTCACAGGCTGAACTATAGTAGTCACAGACTGAATAGTAGTCACAGACTGGACTATGGTAGTCACAGACTGAGCTATAGTAATCACAGGCTGAATAGTAGTCACAGACTGGACTATGGTAGTCACAGACTGGACTATGGTAGTCACAGGCTGAACTATAGTAGTCACAGGCTGAACTATAGTAGTCACAGACTGAATAGTAGTCACAGACTGAATAGTAGTCACAGACTGGACTATAGTAGTCACAGACTGAACTATAGTAGTCACAGACTGAGCATAGTAGTCACAGGCTGAACTATAGTAGTCACAGACTGAATAGTAGTCACAGACTGAATAGTAGTCACAGACTGAACTATAGTAGTCACAGACTGAATAGTAGTCACAGACTGACATAGTAGTCACAGACTGAACTATAGTAGTCACAGACTGAACTAGTAGTCACAGACTGAACTATAGTAGTCACAGACTGAACTATAGTAGTCACAGACTGAACTAGTAGTCACAGACTGAACTATAGTAGTCACAGACTGAACTATAGTAGTCACAGACTGAACTATAGTAGTCACAGGCTGAACTATAGTAGTCACAGACTGAACTATAGTAGTCACAGACTGAGCTATAGTAGTCACAGACTGACTATAGTAGTCACAGACTGACTATAGTAGTCACAGACTGACTATAGTAGTCACAGACTGAACTATAGTAGTCACAGACTGGACTATGGTAGTCACAGACTGAACTATAGTAGTCACAGACTGAACTATAGTAGTCACAGGCTGAACTATAGTAGTCACAGACTGAACTAGTAGTCACAGACTGAACTATAGTAGTCACAGACTGACTATAGTAGTCACAGACTGAACTATAGTAGTCACAGACTGAATAGTAGTCACAGACTGAACTATAGTAGTCACAGACTGACTATAGTAGTCACAGACTGAACTAGTAGTCACAGACTGAACTATAGTAGTCACAGACTGAGCTATAGTAGTCACAGACTGAACTATAGTAGTCACAGACTGAGTATAGTAGTCACAGACTGAATAGTAGTCACAGACTGAACTAGTAGTCACAGACTGAACTATAGTAGTCACAGGCTGAATAGTAGTCACAGACTGGACTATAGTAGTCACAGACTGAACTATAGTAGTCACAGGCTGAATAGTAGTCACAGACTGGACTATAGTAGTCACAGACTGAGCTATAGTAATCACAGACTGAATAGTAGTCACAGACTGAATAGTAGTCACAGACTGGACTATGGTAGTCACAGACTGAGCTATAGTAATCACAGGCTGAATAGTAGTCACAGACTGGACTATAGTAGTCACAGACTGAACTATAGTAGTCACAGACTGGACTATAGTAGTCACAGACTGGACTATAGTAGTCACAGACTGAGCTATAGTAGTCACAGACTGAATAGTAGTCACAGACTGGACTATGGTAGTCACAGACTGGAGCTATAGTAGTCACAGACTGAACTATAGTAGTCACAGACTGAGCTATAGTAGTCACAGACTGAATAAGTAGTCACAGACTGGACTATAGTAGTCACAGGCTGAACTATAGTAGTCACAGGCTGAACTATAGTAGTCACAGGCTGAACTATAGTAGTCACAGACTGAGCTATAGTAGTCACAGACTGAACTATAGTAGTCACAGACTGGACTATGGTAGTCACAGACTGAGCTATAGTAATCACAGGCTGAATAGTAGTCACAGACTGGACTATGGTAGTCACAGACTGGACTATGGTAGTCACAGACTGAGCTATAGTAGTCACAGGCTGAATAGTAGTCACAGACTGGACTATAGTAGTCACAGACTGAGCTATAGTAGTCACAGACTGAACTATAGTAGTCACAGACTGAGACTATAGTAGTCACAGACTGAGCTATAGTAGTCACAGGCTGAACTATAGTAGTCACAGGCTGAACTATAGTAGTCACAGACTGAGCTATAGTAGTCACAGGCTGAACTATAGTAGTCACAGGCTGAACTATAGTAGTCACAGGCTGAACTATAGTAGTCACAGGCTGAACTATAGTAGTCACAGACTGAACTATAGTAGTCACAGACTGAACTATAGTAGTCACAGACTGAGCTATAGTAGTTACAGACTGAACTATAGTAGTCACAGACTGAACTATAGTAGTCACAGGCTGAACTATAGTAGTCACAGGCTGAACTATGGTAGTCACAGACTGAACTATAGTAGTCACAGGCTGAACTATAGTAGTCACAGGCTGAACTATAGTAGTCACAGACTGAACTATAGTAGTCACAGACTGAACTATAGTAGTCACAGGCTGAACTATAGTAGTCACAGGCTGAACTATAGTAGTCACAGGCTGAACTATAGTAGTCACAGACTGAACTATAGTAGTCACAGACTGAACTATAGTAGTCACAGGCTGAACTATAGTAGTCACAGACTGAACTATAGTAGTCACAGACTGAACTATAGTAGTCACAGACTGAACTATAGTAGTCACAGGCTGAACTATAGTAGTCACAGACTGAAGCTATAGTAGTCACAGGCTGAACTATAGTAGTCACAGGCTGAGCTATAGTAGTCACAGACTGAACTATAGTAGTCACAGACTGAGCTATAGTAGTCACAGGCTGAACTATAGTAGTCACAGGCTGAACTATAGTAGTCACAGACTGAATAGTAGTCACAGACTGAGCTATAGTAGTCACAGGCTGAACTATAGTAGTCACAGGCTGAACTATAGTAGTCACAGGCTGAATAGTAGTCACAGACTGAACTATAGTAGTCACAGACTGAACTATGTAGTCACAGACTGAACTATAGTAGTCACAGACTGAACTATAGTAGTCACAGGCTGAACTATAGTAGTCACAGACTGAACTATAGTAGTCACAGACTGAACTATAGTAGTCACAGACTGAACTATAGTAGTCACAGACTGAACTATAGTAGTCACAGACTGAACTATAGTAGTCACAGACTGACTATAGTAGTCACAGGCTGAACTATAGTAGTCACAGACGATTGTCAGACTGAATAGTAGTCACAGACTGAACTATAGTAGTCACAGACTGAATAGTAGTCACAGACTGAACTATAGTAGTCACAGACTGAACTATAGTAGTCACAGACTGAATAGTAGTCACAGACTGAACAGTAGTCACAGACTGAATAGTAGTCACAGACTGAACTATAGTAGTCACAGACTGAACTATAGTAGTCACAGACTGAACTATAGTAGTCACAGGCTGAACTAGTAGTCACAGACTGACTATAGTAGTCACAGACTGAATAGTAGTCACAGACTGAACTATAGTAGTCACAGACTGAACTATAGTAGTCACAGACTGAGCTATAGTAGTCACAGACTGAATAGTAGTCACAGACTGAACTATGGTAGTCACAGACTGAACTATAGTAGTCACAGACTGAATAGTAGTCACAGACTGAACTATAGTAGTCACAGACTGAACTATAGTAGTCACAGACTGAACTATAGTAGTCACAGACTGAACTATAGTATTCACAGACTGAACTATAGTAGTCACAGACTGAATAGTAGTCACAGACTGAACTATAGTAGTCACAGACTGAACTATGTAGTCACAGACTGAATAGTAGTCACAGACTGGACTATGGTAGTCACAGACTGAACTATAGTAGTCACAGACTGAATAGTAGTCACAGACTGAACTATAGTAGTCACAGACTGAATAGTAGTCACAGACTGAACTATAGTAGTCACAGACTGAACTATAGTAGTCACAGACTGAACTATAGTAGTCACAGACTGAATAGTCGTCACAGACTGAACTATAGTAGTCACAGACTGAACTATAGTAGTCACAGACTGAATAGTAGTCACAGACTGAATAGTAGTCACAGACTGAACTATGGTAGTCACAGACTGAACTATAGTAGTCACAGACTGAATAGTAGTCACAGACTGAACTATAGTAGTCACAGACTGAACTATAGTAGTCACAGACTGAATAGTAGTCACAGACTGGACTATGGTAGTCACAGACTGAACTATAGTAGTCACAGACTGACTATAGTAGTCACAGGCTGAACTATAGTAGTCACAGACTGAATAGTAGTCACAGACTGAACTATAGTAGTCACAGACTGAACTATGTAGTCACAGACTGAACTATAGTAGTCACAGACTGACTATAGTAGTCACAGGCTGAACTATAGTAGTCACAGACTGAACTATAGTAGTCACAGACTGAACTATAGTAGTCACAGACTGAACTATAGTAGTCACAGACTGAACTAGTAGTCACAGGCTGAACTATAGTAGTCACAGACTGAACTATAGTAGTCACAGACTGAACTAGTAGTCACAGACTGACATAGTAGTCACAGACTGAACTATAGTAGTCACAGACTGAACTATAGTAGTCACAGGCTGAACTATAGTAGTCACAGACTGAACTATAGTAGTTACAGACTGAACTATAGTAGTCACAGACTGAATAGTAGTCACAGACTGAATAGTAGTCACAGACTGAACTATAGTAGTCACAGACTGAATAGTAGTCACAGACTGAACTATAGTAGTCACAGACTGAACTAGTAGTCACAGACTGACTATAGTAGTCACAGACTGAACTATAGTAGTCACAGACTGAACTATAGTAGTCACAGACTGAACTATAGTAGTCACAGACTGAACTATAGTAGTCACAGACTGAATAGTAGTCACAGACTGAACTATAGTAGTCACAGACTGAACTATAGTAGTCACAGACTGAATAGTAGTCACAGACTGGACTATGGTAGTCACAGACTGAACTATAGTAGTCACAGACTGAATAGTAGTCACAGACTGGACTATGGTAGTCACAGACTGAACTATAGTAGTCACAGACTGAATAGTAGTCACAGACTGAACTATAGTAGTCACAGACTGAACTAGTAGTCACAGACTGAATAGTAGTCACAGACTGGACTATAGTAGTCACAGACTGAACTATAGTAGTCACAGACTGAATAGTAGTCACAGGCTGAACTATAGTAGTCACAGACTGAGCTATAGTAGTCACAGACTGAACTATAGTAGTCACAGACTGAGCTATAGTAGTCACAGACTGAACTATAGTAGTCACAGACTGAATAGTAGTCACAGACTGAACTATAGTAGTCACAGACTGAATAGTAGTCACAGACTGAATATGGTAGTCACAGACTGAACTATAGTAGTCACAGACTGAATAGTAGTCACAGACTGAACTATAGTAGTCACAGACTGAACTATAGTAGCCTGGATGAGTCACAGACTGAACTATAGTAGTCACAGACTGAATAGTAGTCACAGACTGAACTATAGTAGTCACAGACTGAATAGTAGTCACAGACTGAATAGTAGTCACAGACTGAACTATAGTAGTCACAGACTGAACTATAGTAGTCACAGACTGAACTATAGTAGTCACAGACTGGACTATGGTAGTCACAGACTGAACTATAGTAGTCACAGACTGAATAAGTAGTCACAGGCTGAACTATAGTAGTCACAGACTGAATAGTAGTCACAGACTGAATAGTAGTCACAGACTGAACTAGTAGTAGTGCACAGACTGAACTATAGTAGTCACAGACTGAATAGTAGTCACAGACTGAACTATAGTAGTCACAGACTGAATAGTAGTCACAGACTGAATAGTAGTCACAGACTGAACTATAGTAGTCACAGACTGAACTATAGTAGTCACAGACTGAATAGTAGTCACAGACTGAATAGTAGTCACAGACTGAATAGTAGTCACAGACTGAACTATAGTAGTCACAGACTGAACTATAGTAGTCACAGACTGAACTATAGTAGTCACAGACTGAACTATAGTAGTCACAGACTGAACTAGTAGTCACAGACTGAATAGTAGTCACAGACTGAACTATAGTAGTCACAGACTGAACTATAGTAGTCACAGACTGAATAGTAGTCACAGACTGAACTATAGTAGTCACAGACTGAATAGTAGTCACAGACTGAATAGTAGTCACAGACTGAATAGTAGTCAACTGATAGTAGTCACAGACTGAACTATAGTAGTCACAGACTGGAGCTATAGTAGTCACAGACTGGACTATGGTAGTCACAGACTGAGCTATAGTAGTCACAGGCTGAACTATAGTAGTCACAGACTGAATAGTAGTCACAGACTGGACTATGGTAGTCACAGACTGAACTATAGTAGTCACAGACTGAACTATAGTAGTCACAGGCTGAACTATAGTAGTCACAGACTGAATAGTAGTCACAGACTGAATAGTAGTCACAGACTGGACTATAGTAGTCACAGACTGAACTATAGTAGTCACAGACTGAATAGTAGTCACAGACTGAACTATAGTAGTCACAGACTGAATAGTAGTCACAGGCTGAACTATAGTAGTCACAGACTGAACTAGTAGTCACAGACTGAATAGTAGTCACAGACTGAACTATAGTAGTCACAGACTGAACTATAGTAGTCACAGACTGAACTATAGTAGTCACAGACTGAACTATAGTAGTCACAGACTGAACTATAGTAGTCACAGACTGAATAGTAGTCACAGACTGAACTATAGTAGTCACAGACTGAACTATAGTAGTCACAGACTGAACTATAGTAGTCACAGACTGAACTATAGTAGTCACAGACTGAACTATAGTAGTCACAGACTGAAGCTATAGTAGTCACAGACTGACTATAGTAGTCACAGACTGGACTATGGTAGTCACAGACTGAACTATAGTAGTCACAGACTGAGCTATAGTAGTCACAGGCTGAACTATAGTAGTCACAGACTGAACTATAGTAGTCACAGACTGACTATAGTAGTCACAGACTGAGCTATAGTAGTCACAGACTGAACTATAGTAGTCACAGACTGAACTAGTAGTCACAGACTGAACTATAGTAGTCACAGACTGAACTATAGTAGTCACAGACTGAATAGTAGTCACAGACTGAATAGTAGTCACAGACTGAACTATAGTAGTCACAGACTGAACTATAGTAGTCACAGACTGAATAGTAGTCACAGACTGGACTATAGTAGTCACAGACTGAACTAGTAGTCACAGACTGAACTAGTAGTCACAGACTGAACTATAGTAGTCACAGACTGAACTATAGTAGTCACAGACTGGCTATAGTAGTCACAGACTGAATAGTAGTCACAGACTGGACTATGGTAGTCACAGACTGAATAGTAGTCACAGACTGAATAGTAGTCACAGACTACTATGTAGACGACTATAGTAGTCACAGACTGAACTATAGTAGTCACAGACTGGACTATGGTAGTCACAGACTGAGCTATAGTAGTCACAGACTGAATAGTAGTCACAGACTGGACTATGGTAGTCACAGACTGAACTATAGTAGTCACAGACTGAACTATAGTAGTCACGAGACTGAACTATAGTAGTCACAGACTGAACTATAGTAGTCACAGACTGAACTATAGTAGTCACAGGCTGAACTATAGTAGTCACAGGCTGAACTATAGTAGTCACGAGGCTGAACTATAGTAGTCACAGACTGAACTATAGTAGTCACAGACTGAACTATAGTAGTCACAGGCGCTACGTATACAGACTGAGCTATAGTAGTCCAGACTGAATAGTAGTACAGACTGAACTATAGTAGTCACAGACTGAACTATAGTAGTCACAGACTGAACTATAGTAGTCACAGGCTGAACTATAGTAGTCACAGACTGAACTATAGTAGTCACAGACTGAACTATAGTAGTCACAGGCTGAACTATAGTAGTCACAGACTGAACTATAGTAGTCACAGACTGAACTATAGTAGTCCAGGCTGAACTATAGTAGTCACAGACTGAGCTATAGTAGTCACAGGCTGAACTATAGTAGTCACAGGCTGAACTATAGTAGTCACAGGCTGAACTATAGTAGTCACAGGCTGAACTATAGTAGTCACAGACTGAACTATAGTAGTCGACAGGCTGAACTATAGTAGTCACAGGCTGAACTATAGTAGTCACAGGCTGAACTATAGTAGTCACGAGACTGAACTATAGTAGTCACAGACTGAACTATAGTAGTCACAGACTGAACTATAGTAGTCACAGCCTGAACTATAGTAGTCACAGGCTGAACTATAGTAGTCACAGGCTGAACTATAGTAGTCACAGGCTGAACTATAGTAGTCACAGGCTGAACTATAGTAGTCACAGACTGAACTATAGTAGTCACAGGCTAAACTATAGTAGTCACAGGCTGAACTATAGTAGTCACAGACTGAGCTACGATACTCACAGACTGAACTATAGTAGTCACAGACTGAACTATAGTAGTCACAGACTGAACTATAGTAGTCACAGGCTGAACTATAGTAGTCACAGACTGAACTATAGTAGTCACAGACTGAGCTATAGTAGTCACAGGCTGAACTATAGTAGTCACAGGCTGAACTATAGTAGTCACAGGCAGAACTATAGTAGTCACAGACTGAACTATAGTAGTCACAGGCTGAACTATAGTAGTCACAGGCTGAACTATAGTAGTCACAGACTGAACTATAGTAGTCACAGACTGAACTATAGTAGTCACAGACTGAACTATAGTAGCTCAGGGTTGGAGGAGTGTTTCAAATATCTCTTGATGACATACACAACATGATGCATTGGCAAGGCATATGGTTTGCCCTGTATATATATGACTCCAATGCTACATACAGTATATATTTTCTATTTGCACAATCATTTTAGGGTGATATGAAAGTAGAGTTTCTGAGGTTTCCAAAACCATATTGCACGCAATGATTATTAACTGTTAGATAGACAGAGAGTTGGGAAAGTTATACTCATTGGTCCTGCTGTGGTCACCCTGTTGGAATGAGAACCCCTATGGCTGTATGGTCTTGTGTTCTGGAGAGCCAGGCGGCGTGGTTGGAAGGGATAGTTAGACCATTTGTTTTGTTGACAATACTTTGACATTGTTGTTGCTGAGAAGGATAGATAACAGAGATGTAATGTGTGCAGCAATGGGAACTGCTCTAGTTTATTTCGAGAACCAGATACCTTCCCAACAGTTAAGGTCAATGCCTTAAATCGCCCGGGTGTCAGAATGGAGAGCCAAGCTAATAAATAGCACAGTGAGGAGACGGTTGTAAGGTCGCTCTAGAAGATTCGAGATTAATAACATCAGCCAGACAGCAACACTGCTCTGCACATTTTACATTACATCTGACATTCTCAGTCATCTAGCAGACGCTCTTATCCAGAGTGACTTACAATTAGTGCATTAATCTTAAGAG
>NW_027015803.1:0-10935 GCF_036934945.1 Oncorhynchus masou masou
CAAACACATCACTGGGGCAAAGCTGCCTGCCATCAGGACCTCTACACCAGGTGGTGTCAGAGGGAAGGCCCTTCAGAGGGTAGTGCGTACGGCCAAACACATCACTGGGGCAAAGCTGCCTGCCATCCAGGACCTCTAAAACAGGCAGTGTCAGAGGAAGGCCCTTCAGAGGGTAGTGTTGTGCGGCCAAACACATCACTGGGGCAAAGCTGCCTGCCATCCAGGACCTCTAAAACAGGCGGTGTCAGAGAAGGCCCTTCAGAGGGTAGTGTGTACGGCCAAACACATCACTGGGGGCAAAAGCTGCCTGCCATCCAGGGACCTCTAAAACAGGTGGTGTCAGAGGAAGGCCCTATCAGAGGGTAGTGTGTACGGCCAAACACATCACTGGGGCAAAGCTGCCTGCCATCCAGGACCTCTAAAACAGGTGGTGTCAGAGGAAGGCCCTAAAAATTGTCAAAGACCCAGCCACCCCAGTCATACACTGTTCTCTCTGCTTCCATACGGCAAGCGGTACCGGTGTGCCAAGTCTAGGACCAACAGGCTTCTCATTTTTATTTTCTCCCCCCAAGCCATAAGACTCCTGAACAGGTAGTCAAATGGCTACCCACACTATCTGCATTGTGTTGCCCCCCCAACCCCTCTTTTACGCAGCTACGCCGCTACTATTCTCTGTTTATAATATATGCATAGTCACTTTAACTATACATTCATGTACATACTACCTCAATTAGCCCGACTAACCAGTGCCCCTGCACATTGGCTCCCCTGACTATTTGTATTGTGTCCCGCCACCCACCAGCTGCCAACCCCTCTTTTACGCTACTGCTACTCTCTGTTCATCATATATGCATGGTCACTTTAACCATGTCTACATGTACATACCACCTCAATCAGCCTGACTAACCAGTGGCTGTACAGAGCCTCTTTACTGTAACTTTTCACTGTCTCTTTACCGTTGTTTTAGGTCTTTACTTCTCTATTTTAATACCTATTTTCTACTTAAAGATCGAGCTGTTGGTTAGGGCCTGTAAGTAAGAATTTCACAGTAAGGTCTACTACACCTGTTTTATTCAGCATTTCACTGTGAGGTCTACTACAGCTGTTGTATTCAGCATTTCACTGTAAGGTCTACTACACCTGTTATATTCAGCATTTCACTGTAAGGTCTACTACACCTGTTGTATTCAGCATTTCACTGTAAGGTCTACTCACACCTGTTGTATTCAGCATTTCACTGTGAGGTCTACTACACCTGTTGTATTCAGCATTTCACTGTAAGGTCTACTACACCTGTTGTATTCAGCATTTCACTGTGAGGTCTACTACACCTGTTGTATTCAGCATTTCACTGTGAGGTCACCTACACCTGTTTCATTCAGCATTTCACTGTAAGGTCTACTACACCTGTTGTATTCAGCATTTCACTGTAAGGTATACTACACCTGTTGTATTCAGCATTTCACTTTGAGGTCTACTACACCTGTTGTATTCAGCATTTCACTGTGAGGTCACCTACACCTGTTTTATTCAGCATTTCACTGTGAGGTCTACTACACCTGTTGTATTCAGCATTTCACTGTGAGGTCTACTACACCTGTTGTATTCAGCAATTCACTGTGAGGTCTACTACACCTGTTGTATTCAGCATTTCACTGTGAGGTCTACTACACCTGTTGTATTCAGCATTTCACTGTGAGGTCTACTACACCTGTTGTATTCAGCAATTCACTGTGAGGTCTACTACACCTGTTGTATTCAGCGCACGTGACAAATAAACGTTGATTGGATTTAACAGCTAATGGGAAACCAAATATAATCCTACATCTGTGCTCGCTCCTCTCTCTCTCTCTCTCTCTCTCTCTCTCTCTCTCTCTCTCTCTTCTCTCTCTCTCTCTCTCTCTCTCTCTCTCTCTCTCTCTCTCTCTCCTCTCTCACCTAATTTCTGGAGCATATTTTTCTACCACAGGAGGTGGTTATGACAAATTAGAAGTCTGTGAATGTTCTGTTGGTGTAAAGGCTCCAGCTGTCACTGGGGAGCTAGTGATCAGGATTGTGTACGTGTGTGTGTGCATGCATGCGTGTCAGGGCTGTGTGTTCTTTTGGTGCCACAAACATTTCCATATGGTCATCCACATGACAATCTGCTCACAAGTCAATCTACTCCCATTCCGTCCCCATAGCTGCTCCCATTCTTACCCCTAGCTGCTCCCATTTCTCCCCTCTAGCTGCTCCCATTCCTCCCCCATAGCTGCTCCCATTCTTACCCCCTAGCTGCTCCCATTTCTCCCCTCTAGCTGCTCCCATTCCTCCCCCATAGCTGATCCCATTCCTCCCCCTAGCTGCTCCCATTCCTCCCCCATAGCTGCTCCCATTCCTCCCCCTAGCTGCTCCCATTCCTCCCCCTAGCTGCTCCCATTCCGCCCCCTAGCTGCTCCCATTCCTGCCCCTAGCTGCTCCCATTCCTCCCCCTAGCTGCTCCCAATCCTCCCCCTAGCTGCTCCCATTCCTCCCCCTAGCTGCTCCCATTCCTCCCCCTAGCTGCTCCCATTCCTCCCCCTAGCTGCTCCCATTCCTCCCCCTAGCTGCTCCCAATCCTCCCCCTAGCTGCTCCCATTCCTCCCCCTAGCTGCTCCCATTCCTCCCCCTAGCTGCTCCCAATCCAGCCCCTAGCTGCTCCCATTCCTCCCCCTAGCTGCTCCCATTCCGCCCCTAGCTGCTCCCATTCCTCCCCCCTAGCTGCTCCCATTCCGCCCCTAGCTGCTCCCATTCCTCCCCCTAGCTGCTCCCATTACCTCCCCCTAGCTGCTCCCAATCCTAATCCTCCACCCCTAGCTGCTCCCATTCCTCCCCCCTAGCTGCTCCCATTTCTCCCCCTAGATGCTCCCAATCCTAATCCTCCGCCCCTAGCTGCTCCCATTCCTCCCCCTAGCTGCTCCCATTCCTCCCCCTAGCTGCTCCCAATCCTAATCCTCCACCCCCTAGCTGCTCCCATTCCTCCCCCTAACTGCTCCCATTTCTCCCCCTAGCTTCTCCCATTCCTCCCCCCTAGCTTCTCCCATTCCTCCCCCTAGCTGCTCCCAATCCTAATCCTCCACCCCTAGCTGTTCCCAATCCTAAACCTCCACCTCCTAGCTGCTCCCATTCCTAAACCTCCACCCCCTAGCTGCTCCCAATCCTAAACCTCCACCCCCTAGCTGCTCCCAATCCTAAACCTCCACCCCCTAGCTGCTCCCAATCATAATCCTCCACCCCTAGCTGCTCCCTAGCTGCTCCCATTCCTCCCACCTAGCTGCTTCCAAACATAAACCTCCATCCCCTAGCTGCTCCCAATCCTAATCCTCCACCCCCTAGCTGCTCCCAAGCCTAATCCTCCACCCCCTAGCTGCTCCCAATCCTAATCCTCCACCCCTAGCTGCTCCCAATCCTAATCCTCCACCCCTAGCAGCTCCCAATCCTAATCCTCCACCCCCTAGCTGCTCCCAATCCTAATCCTCCATCCAGCTAGCAGCTCCCAATCCTAATCCACCACCCCAAGCTGCTCCCATTCCTCCCCCTTAGCTGCTCCCAATCATAAACCTCCACCCCCTAGCTGCTCCCAATCATAATCCTCCACCCCCTAGCTGCTCCCAATCATAAACCTCCACCCCCTAGATGCTCCCATTTCCTCCCCCTAGCTGCTCCCATTCCTCCCTCCTAGATGCTCCCATTCCTCCCCCTAGCTGCTCCCATCTCACTCCACTCCCTAGATGCTCCAATCATATCCTCCACCCTAGATGCTCCCATTCCTCCACCCCTAGCTGCTCCCATTTCCTCCTCCTAGATGCTCCCATTCCTCCCCCCTAGCTGCTCCCATTCCTCCCTCCTAGATGCTCCCATTCCTCCCCCCTAGCTGCTCCCATTCCTCCCTCCTAGCTGCTCCCAATCATAATCCTCCATCCAGCTAGTAGCTCCGCTGGCTGCTCCCACACAGATTTACACCCGTGGTTTATCCAACAGTGCCTAGACGTGTGGAGAGATTCCTTACATCACCCTTGATTTCTCCAACAGTGCCTAGACATGTGTAGAGATTCCTGACATCACCCTTGATTTCTCCAACAGTGCCTAGACATGTGTAGAGATTCCTTACATCACCCTTGGTTTCTCCAACAGTGCCTAGACATGTGTAGAGATTCCTGACATCACCCTTGATTTCTCCAACAGTGCCTAGACATGTGTAGAGATTCCTGACATCACCCTTGATTTCTCCAACAGTGCCTAGACGTGTGGAGAGATTCCTTACATCACCCTTGATTTCTCCAACAGTGCCTAGACATGTGTCAGAGATTCCTGACATCACCCTTGATTTCTCCAACAGTGCTCTAGACGTGTGTAGAGATTCCTGACATCACCCTTGATTTCTCCAACAGTGCTCTACGACATGTGTGAGATTCCTGACATCACCCTTGATTTCTCCAACAGTGCCTAGACATGTGTAGAGATTCTGACATCACCCTTGATTTCTCCAACAGTGCCTAGACATGTGTAGAGATTCCTGACATCACCCTTGATTTCTCCAACAGTGCCTAGACATGTGTAGAGATTCCCTGACATCACCCTTGATTTCTCCAACAGTGCCTAGACGTGTGGAGAGATTCCTTACATCACCCTTGATTTCTCCAACAGTGCCTAGACATGTGTAGAGATTCCTGACATCACCCTTGATTTCTCCAACAGTGCCTAGACATGTGTAGAGATTCCTGACATAACCACATGTTAGTTAATTTGATCTGATGTGCTGTATGTTTTCTCATGTATGAGTTATTTGACTTTTTAATATAGCAGGATTATGGTAAGTGTTGCCATTGTAATAGTATAATAGTAATAGTAATATAGTCAATATTTTGTATTTGTATTTGTAAGGAAGGTGTTTGTCTACTGTGTTTTTATTCAGTCACAACAGGAAGTTAGAAATAAACAGTATTCCTATGGTATTTAGCAGAAAATGCATGTTTGAATGGATTGAACACATAAAACAATGTTTACGATGTGGAAATCGACTTCTATCCTAGATATTCTGGTATATACACTAGGAGAACACAACATTAGGATCACTTGCTCTTTCCATGTCATAGACTGATATGGTGAATCAAGGTAAAAGTTATGATCCCTTATTGATACTTACTTCTATTCTACTATATTTTAGTCAATGCCACTCCCACATTGCTCATCCTAATATTTATTTATTGCTTAATTCCATTATTTTACTTTTAGATTTGTGTGTATCGTTAGATATTACAGCACTGTTGGAGCTACAGACACAAGCATTTCACTACATCTGCAATAACGTCTGCTCAATGTTTGACCAATACAATTTCATTTTATTTGTTGGATCCACTTCAATCAGTGTAGATGAAGGGGTGGGGACAGACAAGTTTCGAAATTCCCCAATGAACTGAGGCTGTTCTGAGGCTAAAGAGGGTGCAACACAATATTAGGAAGATGTTCCTAATGTTTTCTACACTCAGGGTATATACCTGTTTTATCTAACCTGTATTTATGCAGGGAAGTCCCATTGACACCAAAGTCTATTTTTCAAGGAACCCTGCTTCACAAACACAGTATATAATAAGGAACCGGTGATACAAATTACAGCAAATGTTATGGAATAGCTGTCTTAAATATGTCTCAGTTCCTAAAGATGTCTCTTGTCTTAAAGGTGTCCCTGTTCTTAAAGGTGTCCCTGTTCTTAATGGTGTCCTGTTCCTAAAGATGTCTCTTGTCTTAAAGGTGTCCCTGTTCTTAATGGTGTCCCTGTTCTTAATGGTGTTCCTGTTCTTAATGGTGTCCTGTTCGTAATGGTGTTCCTGTTCTTAATGGTGTCCCTGTTCCTAAAGATGTCTCTTGTCTTAAAGGTGTCCCTGTTCTTAATGGTGTCCCTGTTCTTAATGGTGTCCCTGTTCTTAATGGTGTTCCTGTTCTTAATGGTGTCCCTGTTCCTAAAGATGTCTCTTGTCTTAAAGGTGTCCCTGTTCTTAAAGGTGTCCCTGTTCTTAATGGTGTCCCTGTTCTTAATGGTGTCCCTGTTCTTAATGGTGTCCCTGTTCTTAAAAGGTGTCCCTGTTCTTAAAGGTGTCCCTGTTCTTAATGGTGTCCCTGTTCTTAATGGTGTCCCTGTTCTTAAAGGTGTCCCTGTTCTTAATGGTGTCCCTGTTCTTAAAGGTGTCCCTGTTCTTAATGGTGTCCCTGTTCTTAATGGTGTTCCTGTTCTTAAATATGTCCCTGTTCTTAATAGTTGTCCCTGTTCTTAATGGTGTCCATGTTCTTAAATATGTCCCAGTTCCTAAAGATGTCTCTTGTCTTAATGGTGTCCTGTTCGTAATGGTGTTCCTGTTCTTAATGGTGTCCCTGTTCCTAAAGATGTCTCTTGTCTTAAAGGTGTCCCTGTTCTTAATGGTGTTCCTGTTCTTAATGGTGTCCCTGTTCTTAATGGTGTCCCTGTTCTTAATGGTGTCCATGTTCTTAATGGTGTCCCTGTTCTTAAAGGTGTCCCTGTTCTTAATGGTGTCCCTGTTCGTAATGGTGTCCCTGTTCTTAATGGTGTCCCTGTTCTTAATGGTGTCCCTGTTCTTAATGGTGTTCCTGTTCTTAATGGTGTTCCTGTTCTTAATGGTGTCCCTGTTCTTAAATATGTCCCTGTTCTTAATGGTGTCCATGTTCTCAAAGGTGTCCCTGTTCTTAATGGTGTTCCTGTTCTTAAAAGGTGTCCTGTTCTTAATGGTGTCCCTGTTCTTAATGGTGTCCATCATCTTAATGGTGTCCCTGTTCTTAAAGGTGTCCCTGTTCCTAAAGATGTCTCTTGTCTTAAGGTGTCCCTGTTCTTAATGGTGTCCCTGTTCTTAATGGTGTCCCTGTTCTTAAAGGTGTCCCTGTTCTTAATGGTGTTCCTGTTCTTAAATGTGTCCCTGTTCTTAATGGTGTCCCTGTTCTTAATGGTGTCCATGTTCTTAAATATGTCCCAGTTCCTAAAGATGTCTCTTGTCTTAATGGTGTCCTGTTACGTAATGGTGTTCCTGTTCTTAATGGTGTCCCAGTTCCTAAAGATGTCTCTTGTCTTAATGGTGTCCTGTTCGTAATGAGTGTCCCTGTTCTTAATGGTGTCCCTGTTCTTAATGGTGTCCATGTTCTTAAATATGTCCCAGTTCCTAAAGATGTCTCTTGTCTTAATGGTGTCCTGTTCGTAATGGTGTCCATGTTCTTAAATATGTCCCAGTTCCTAAAGATGTCTCTTGTCTTAAAGAGTGTCCCTGTTCTTAATGGTGTTCCTGTTCTTAAAGGTGTCCCTGTTCTTAATGGTGTTCCTGTTCTTAATAGGTGTCCCTGTTCTTAATGGTGTCCCTGTTCTTAATGGTGTCCATCATCTTAATGGTGTCCTGTTCTTAAAGGTGTCCTGTTCCTAAAGATGTCTCTTGTCTTAAAGGTGTCACTGTTCTTAATGGTGTCCCTGTTCGTAATAGTGTCCCTGTTCTTAATGGTGTTCCTGTTCTTAAAAGGTGTCCCTGTTCGTAATGGTGTCCATGTTCTTAAAGGTGTCCCTGTTCTTAATGGTGTCCATGATCTTAATGGTGTCCCTGTTCTTAATGGTGTCCATGTTCTTAATGGTGTACAATGTTCTTAAATATGTCCCTGTTCTTAATGGTGTCCATGTTCTTAATGGTGTCCATGTTCTTAATGGTGTCCCTGTTTTTAATGGTGTCCCTGTTCTTAATGGTGTCCATGTTCTTAATGGTGTCCATGTTCTTAAATATTTCCTGTTCTTAATGGTGTCCTGTTCTTAATGGTGTACAATGTTCTTAAATATGTCCCTGTTCTTAATGGTGTCCATGTTCCTAATTTTGTCCATGTTCTTAAATATGTCCCTGTTCTTAATGGTGTCCCTGTTCTTAATGGTGTCCATGTTCTTAATGGTGTCCATGTTCTTAATGGTGTCCCTGTTCTTAATGATGTCCCTGTTCTTAATGGTGTCCCTGTTCTTAATGGTGTCCCTGTTCTTAATGGTGTCCCTGTTCTTAATGGTGTACAATGTTCTTAATGATGTCCCTGTTCTTAATGGTGTCCCTGTTCTTAATGGTGTCCATGTTCTTAATGGTGTCCATGTTCTTAATGGTGTCCATGTTCTTAATGATGTCCCTGTTCTTAATGGTGTCCCTGTTCTTAATGGTGTCCATGTTCTTAATGGTGTCCCTGTTCTTAATGGTGTCCATGTTCTTAAAAATGTCCCTGTTCTTAAATATGTCGCTTCTCTTAATGGTGTCCCTGTTCTTAATGGTGTCCCTGTTCTTAATGGTGTCCCTGTTCTTAATGATGTCCCTGTTCTTAATGGTGTCCCTGTTCTTAATGGTGTCCATGTTCTTAATGATGTCCCTGTTCTTAATGGTGTCCCTGTTCTTAATGGTGTCCATGTTCTTAATGGTTACCCTGTTCTTAATGGTGTCCCTGTCCTTATGTCACAATGTGTGAGCAGGGTGGGGCCTCTGTGTGCTGGTCTATAATTAACTGTGTTGATGATGTCGCTGCTGATGTCATGACCCAGCGTGAGGGTGGAGCCTGGCCATGCCAACACACCTGTTGTTTTGGAGTATGGCATATGATATTGTCACCAACTCAGCCAGACACACACGCAGAAACCACACACGTGCACACACACAAATATCTGATATCATTACCCACCCAGCCGGACTGTCAACCTACCTGCTGGGCCGCGAACTGTCCTGTCCAAACCCCAACCTCACACACAGACAAACACACAAACACACACACTCCAAAACGATCACGGTCGGTAACACACTCCCTCACACCATCATTTTCATTACTGACTTTGATGCCAGCTTGTGAAAGACAAGGTTGGCGAGGATAGAGGTTTGATGGTAGAGGACAACAGGGTTTTACCAGATCCCCCTCTGATGGTACAATACTGAATATGAAGTAGGTCTACAGGAAAAGTGTCAAAGCATCGCTACAGGTCTTCCAAATTCATTGGTGTTTGTATCACTAAGGAATCAACATGGTCCACACAGCCGTGAATAAGACACAACATTGCCTCTTTCCTATCAGAAGGCTGACAAGACAAGGGCCCTTTGATCCTCAGAGTTCTACAGCTGCACCATTGACTGGCTGCTTCACCGCTCCGTACGGCAACTGCTTGGCATCCGACCATAAGGCGAATCAGAGGGTGATGCGTACGGCCCAGTGCCACACTGGGGCCGAGCTCCTTGCAATCCAGAACCTCTATACCAGGCGGTGTCAGAGGAAGGCCCAAAGAAAGTCCAGCCACCAAAGCCATAGACGTTTCTCTCTGCTACCGCACGGCGAGTCGGGAACCAACAGGACCCTGTTGGGGTCCAAACAAGGCTACTAAACAGCTAATCAAATGGCTACCCAGGGAACCTGAATTGACCCCTTTTTCAACTAACTTTCTAGGTCTGATTATATGGCCCCACACTGGTCTCTAAACACACTGGTCTCTTAACACACTGGTCTCTAAACACACTTGTCTCTAAACACACTGGTCTCTAAACACACTGGTCTCTAAACACACTGGTCTCTAAACAGAGTTACACATAATCAAATGTACAGTCAAAAAAACAAAAAAAAAACAATAGAAAAATGTATGTACATTGTGTGCAAATGTAGAAGAGTAGGGAGGTAAAGGCAATACATTGGCCATAGAGGGTGAAATTTTTACAATTTAGCATTAATACTGGAGTGATAGATGTGTAGATGATGATGTACAAATAGAGATACTGAGGTTCAAAAGAGCAAGAGGATAAATAACAATATGGGGATGAGGTAGTCGGGTGGGCGATTTACAGATGGGCTGTGTACAGGTACGGTGATTGGTAAGCTGCTCTGACAGCTGATGCTTAAAGTTAGAGAGGGAAATATAATCTCCAGCTTCAGTGATTTTTGCAATTCGTTCCAGTCATTGGCAGCAGAGAACTGGAAGGAAAGGCAGCTAAAGGAAAGAGTTGACTTTGGGGGTGACCAGAGACATATACCTGCTGGAGCGCGTGCTACGGATGGGTCCTGGTATGGTGACCAGTGAAATATACCTGCTGGAGCGCGTGCTACGAGCGGGTGCTGCTATGGTGACCAGTGAGATATACCTGCTGGAGAGCATGCTACGAGTGGGTGCTGCTATGGAGACCAGTGAGATATACCTGCTGGAGCGCGTGCTACGAGTGGGTCCTGGTATGGAGACCAGTGAGATACCTGCTGGAGCGCGCGTGCTACGAGTGGATCATGGTATGGAGACCAGTGAGACATACCTGCTGGAGCGCGTGCTACGAGTGGATCATGGTATGGAGACCAGTGAGACATACCTGCTGGAGGGCGCGTGATACGAGTGGGTCATGGTATGGAGACCAGTGAGATATACCTGCTGGAGGCGCGTGCTACGAGTGGGTGCTGCTATGGAGACCAGTGAGATATACCTGCTGGAGCACGTGCTACGAGTGGGTCCTGGTATAGTGACCAGTGAGATATACCTGCTGGAGCGCGTGCTACGAAAGTGGGTCCTGGTATAGTGACCAGTGAGATATACCTGCTGGAGCGCGTGCTACGAGTGGGTCCTGGTATGGAGACCAGTGAGGTATACCTGCTGGAGGCGCGTGCTACGAGTGGGTCCTGGTATAGTGACCAGTGAGATATACCTGCTGGAGCGACGTGCTACGGGTGGGTCCTGGTATTTAAACAAGTGAGATATACCTGCTGGAGCGAGTGCTACGAGTGGGTCCTGGTATAGGTGACCAGTGAGATATACCTGCTGGAGCGACGTGCTACGGGTGGGTCCTGAGTATTTAAACAAGTGAGATATACCTGCTGGAGCGAGTGCTACGAGTGGGTCATGGTATGGAGACCAGTGAGATATACCTGCTGGAGCGAGTGCTACGAGTG
>NW_027015804.1:0-10933 GCF_036934945.1 Oncorhynchus masou masou
GGTACCAGTATCCCCTGTATATAGTCTCCACATTGACTCTGTACCGGTACCCCCTGTATATAGCCTCCACATTGACTCTGTACCGGTACCCCCCTGTATATAGCCTCCACATTGACTCTGTACCAGTACCCCCTGTATATAGCCTCCACATTGACTCTGTACCGGTACCCCCTGTATATAGCCTCCACATTGACTCTGTACCGGTACCCCCTGTATATAGCCTCCACATTGACTCTGTACCAGTACCCCCTGTATATAGCCTCCACATTGACTCTGTACCGGTACCCCCTGTATATAGCCTCCACACTGACTCTGTACCGGTACCCCCTGTATATAGCCTCCACATTGACTCTGTATCGGTACCCCCTGTATATAGTCTCCACATTGACTCTGTACCGGTACCCCCTGTATATAGCCTCCACATTGACTCTGTACCGGGACCCCCTGTATATAGTCTCCACATTGACTCTGTACCGGTACCCCCCTGTCTATAGCCTCCACATTGACTCTGTACTGGTACCCCTCTGTATATAGCCTCCACATTGACTCTGTACTGGTACCCCCTGTATATAGCCTCCACATTGACTCTGTACCGATACCCCCGGTATATAGCCTCCACATTGACTCTGTACCGGTACCCCCTGTATATAGCCTCCACATTGACTCTGTACCAGTACCCCCTGTATATAGGCTCCACATTGACTCTGTACCGGTACCCCCTGTATATAGCCTCCACATTGACTCTGTACCAGTACCCCTGTATATAGCCTCCACGTGACTCTGTACCCGGTACCTCCACATTGACTCTGTACCAGTACCCCCTGCCTCACATTGACTCTGTACCGGTACCCCTGTATTAGCCCCACATTGACTCTGTACCAGTACCCCCTGTATATAGGCTCCACATTGACTCTGTACCGGTACCCCCCTGTATATAGCCTCCACATTGACTCTGTACCATAACACCCTGTATATAACCTCCACATTGACTCTGTACCGGTACCCCCTGTATATAGCCTCCACATTGACTCTGTACAGGGTACCCCCTGAATACACAGCCTCCACATTGACTCTGTACCGGTACCCCCTGTATATAGGCTCCACATTGACTCTGTACCGGTACCCCCTGTATATAGCCTCCACCAGACTCTGTACGGTACCCCCTGTATATAGCCTCCACATTGACTCTGTATCGGTACCCCCTGTATATAGTCTCCACATTGACTCTGTACCGGTACCCCCTGTATATAGCCTCCACATTGACTCTGTACCGGTACCCCCTGTATATAGTCTCCACATTGACTCTGTACGGTACCCCCCCTGTCTATAGCCTCCACATTGACTCTGTACTGGTACCCCTCTGTATATAGCCTCCACATTGACTCTGTACTGGTACCCCCTGTATATAGCCTCCCACATTGACTCTGTACCCGATACCCCGGTATATAGCCTCCACATTGACTCTGTACCGGTACCCCCTGTATATAGCCTCCACATTGACTCTGTACCAGTACCCCCTGTATATAGGCTCCACATTGACTCTGTACCGGTACCCCCTGTATATAGCCTCCACATTGACTCTGTACCAGTACCCCCTGTATATAGCCTCCACATTGACTCTGTACCGGTACCCCCTGTATGTAGCCTCCACATTGACTCTGTTACCAGTACCCCCTGTATATAGCCTCCACATTGACTCTGTACCGGTACCCCCTGTATGTAGCCTCCATTGACTCTGTACCAGTACCCCCTGTATATAGGCTCCACATTGACTCTGTACCGGTACCCCCTGTATATAGCCTCCACATTGACTCTGTACCATAACACCCTGTATATAACCTCCACATTGACTCTGTGCCGGTACCCCCTGTATATAGCCTCATGACTCTGTACCATAACACCCTGTATATAACCTCCACATTGACTCTGTACAGTACCTAACATATAACCTCCACATTGACTCTGTACCGGTACCCCCTGAATACATCCTCCACATTGACTCTGTACCGGTACCCCCTAAATACAGCCTCCACATTGACTCTGTACCAGTACCCCCTGTATATAGCCTCCACATTGACTCTGTGCCGGTACCCCCTGTATGTAGCCTCCACATTGACTCTGTACCAGTACCCCCTGTATATAGGCTCCACATTGACTCTGTGCGGTACCCCTGTATATAGCCTCCACATTGACTCTGTACCATAACACCCTGTATATAACCTCCACATTGACTCTGTACCAGTACCCCTGTATATAGCCTCCACATTGACTCTGTACCATAACACCCTGTATATAACCTCCACATTGACTCTGTACCGGTACCCCCTGTATATAGCCTCCCACATTGACTCTGTACCGGTACCCCCTGAATACAGCCTCCACATTGACTCTGTACCGGTACCCCCTGTATATGAGGCTCCACATTGACTCTGTACCGGTACCCCCTGTATATAACCTCACATAGACTCTGTACCGGTACCCCTGTATATAGCCTCCACATTGACTCTGTACCCGGTACCCCTGTATATAGCCTCCACATTGACTCTGTACCCGGTACCCTCTGTATATAGCCTCCACATTGACTCTGTACCGGTACCCCCTGTATATAGCCTCCACATTGACTCTGTACCAGTACCCCCTGTAAATAGTCTCCACATTGACTCTGTATCAGTACCCCCTGTAAATAGCCTCCACATTGACTCTGTGCCGGTACCCCCTGTATATAGTCTCCACATTGACTCTGTACCGGTACCCCCTGTATATAGCCTCCACATTGACTCTGTGCCCGGTACCCCCTGTAAATAGCCTCCACATTGACTCTGTACGGTACCCCCTGTATATAGTCTCCACATTGACTCTGTACCGGTACCCCCTGTATATAGCCTCCACATTGACTCTGTACCAGTACCCCCTGTATATAGCCTCCACATTGACTCTGTGCCCGGTACCCCCTGTATATAGCCTCCACATTGACTCTGTACCAGTACCCCCTGTATATAGCCTCCACATTGACTCTGTACCGGTACCCCCTGTATATAGCCTCCACATTGACTCTGTACCGGTACCCCCTGTATATAGCCTCCACATTGACTCTGTACCAGTACCCCCTGTATATAGCCTCCACATTGACTCTGTACCGGTACCCCCTGTATATAGCCTCCACATTGACTCTGTACCAGTACCCCGGTATATAGCCTCCACATTGACTCTGTGCCGGTACCCCCCTGTATATAGCCTCCACACTGACTCTGTACCAGTACCCCCTGTATATAGCCTCCACATTGACTCTGTACCGGTACCCCCTGTATATAGCCTCCACATTGACTCTGTACCGGTACCCCCTGTATATAGTCTCCACATTGACTCTGTACCGGTACCCCCTGTATATAGCCTCCACATTGACTCTGTACCGGTACCCCCTGTATATAGCCTCCACATTGACTCTGTACCGGTACCCCTTGAATACAGCCTCGTTATTGTTATTTTATGGTGTTACTTTTTTGTGGGTTTTGACTGTATTTTATTTAGTAAATATTTTCTTAACTCCTATTTTCTAAAAACAGCATTGTTGATGAAGGGCTTGTAAAGTCAGCATTTCACAGTGTTGTCTAGACCTGTTGTATTCGGTGCATGTGACAAATACAATTTGATTTGATCTGATATTTGGAGTAAAATGAAATATTTTGATAAAGTGAATAAGTAAAGCTGTCAACATTTGTGCAAACTACATTTTTGGTAAATAGAAGGAATTGTTTTTTTCAAACAGGAACAGGTATGTGTGTGTGTGTGTGTGTGTGTGTGTGTGTGTGTGTGTGTGTGTGTGTGTGTGTGTGTGTGTGTGTGTGTGTGTGTGTGTGTGTGTGTGTGTGTGTGTGTGTGTGTGTGTGTGTGTGTGTGTGTGTGTGTGTGTGTGTGTGTGTGTGTGTGTGAAGGGAGTTCTTAAAGGTGAACTGCACTCACAGATTCAGTATGTGTTTCTTCCAGTGCTCATTGAGAAATGCACGGCCATTACTGAAGCACAAACAAGAGTTGTCTTTGGGGTGTGGTTTAATGTGGGTGTTTCTTGGGTGTGTCTTTGCCATTCAATCACAACAAACACGCAAGGACAGCACTGGCAAAGCAGACACCCCTGCAGTCCCATCAGGGCGAGGGGACCCAGAAGCTTTGGGGGCCCCCCAGTGGTCGATGGCATATGGACACATAATAAGCCATGAAAGAAACATTTAGAATTACAGGAAGTTAGCTTTAAAATTGCAACATTTTCTCTCATGGCAAAATGTGAAGAAGAGCAGAAAATTAGCTCAGATTCTTGAAAGTCGGGACAATCATTGTCCAGCATGGAAACTCAATTTTTATAGTAAAAGAAAACTTCAGCATTTGTTGCATTATTTGAGCTTAAAATATACATATAGTACAGGGAATTTTATAAGGGAAGAGATACATGTTTTACATTGTCAAAGTACTTTAAATATGAGTCAGTTCCATGTCAGCTCTATGCCTGGAGATGTCTTATGGAGAAAAGATCACAATTTGAAACTTTCAAAAAAAGGTTTAAAATTCTAAAAATGGACAATAATGGATTGTCCATTAAAGTTCCTTTAGTCAATATGAATGACCAAAAACATCACCTATAATTGTACACTGTTAAAATGCTCAGAATTGAAGAAATTGTCACTTTTCTCTCATCTCTAATTATCAGGAAACCTGAAAGAACAGGCTGAGTGGGCGGGGACCTTATATTCATGAGTTCGCCTTGACAGACAGCGCTTTGAAACACCCTTGTGGTCGTTGCCGGGTAACAAAGGTAAATAATAGACCACATGTCATTTCCAAGCCTGAAGGAATACCTTGTCAGTATGCCTCAACCCATTTTTCTCTGCAAAATGCTGTCATGGTCAACAGAGCTGGTCATGGACTGTTGGATATCAGACAACCAGCAGAAATACACAATTGTATTTCAATTGTTTTGTAAATAAATACAGAATACAGATCACTGATGCACTTCTTCACAACACATTAGTAAAGCCTGAGTCGTCTTACAAGCTTAGACATAAGGAAATGTACATGAACCTCACTCGAGAGGCCCCTGATCCATTGTTAATGATGGTACAGCATCTGTCTTCAAGACTAGTGTCCCGGCAAGACCCATGGAATGTTCTCCCCAATTGATAAAGCAACTTCACTCTAAATGTGCACTACACACGCGTGACATGACAGTCATTAATGGTGCAGCCTGTCCACACCGGGAATGAAAAGCAGCCACTGCTGTTGAATGTCTTCATTCTTCTGAAAATAGTGTACCATTAAGTGAACACTATGTCATCCGGTCACCACACAGTGTGCTTTCTATGGATAAAAAGGGGTTAGTTATCGGTGTTGTTCTGCCACGTTCTGTTTTAGATACTGTATTTTACGGGTTATAAACAAAGCCATATGATGTGCACGTGATGACGGTTTTAAGACCTTACATGTTTAAATGAGTATGATGTGCACGTGATGACGGTTTTAAGACCTTACATGTTTAAATGAGTATGATGTGCACGTGATGACGGTTTTAAGACCTTACATGTTTAAATGAGTATGATGTGCACGTGATGACGGTTTTAAGACCTTACATGTTTAAATGAGTATGATGTGCACGTGATGACGGTTTTAAGACCTTACATGTTTAAATGAGTATGATGTGCACGTGATGACGGTTTTAAGACCTTACATGTTTAAATGAGTATGATGTGCACGTGATGACCGGTTTTAAGACCTTACATGTTTAAATGAGTATGATGTGCACATGTGATGACGGTTTAAGACCTTACATGTTTAAATGAGTATGATGTGCACGTGATGGCCGGTTTTAAGACCTTACATGTTTAAATGAGTATGATGTGCGTGATGGCGGTTTTAAGACCTTACATGTTTAAATGAGTATGATGTGTGCACGATGACCGGTTTTAAGACCTTAGATGTTTAAATGAGTATGATGTGCACGTGATGACGGTTTTAAGACCTTACATGTTTAAATGAGTATGATGTGCACGTGATGACGGTTTTAAGACCTTACATGTTTAAATGAGTATGATGTGCACATGTGATGGCGGTTTTAAGACCTTACATGTTTAAATGAGTATGATGTGCGTGATGACGGTTTTAAGACCTTACATGTTTAAATGAGTATGATGTGCACGTGATGACGGTTTTAAGACCTTACATGTTTAAATGAGTATGATGTGCACATGTGATGACGGTTTTAAGACCTTACATGTTTAAATGAGTATGATGTGCCCATGTGATGACGGTTTTAAGACCTTACATGTTTAAATGAGTATGATGTGCACGTGATGACGGTTTTAAGACCTTACATGTTTAAATGAGTATGATGTGCCCATGTGATGACGGTTTTAAGACCTTACATGTTTAAATGAGTATGATGTGTACATGTGATGACGGTTTTAAGACCTTACATGTTCAACTGAGTTAAGATTATAAAACGCTACCAAAGAAGAAGATGCATAATTCATTTTTATTTAACCTTTATTTATCGAGACACGTCAATTAAAGAACAAATTCCTCTTTACAAGGACGGCCTACTAAGAGGCAAAAGGCCTCCTGCGGGGACGGGGGCTGGGATTAAAAAATGTAAATGTTGGAAAAAACACACATCACGACAAGAAAGACACCACAACACTACATGAAGAGAGACCTATGACAACAACACAACACAACATGGCAGCAGAACATGACAACACAGCATGGTAGCAATACAACATGACAACAACACGGTAGCAATACAACATGACAACAACACGGTAGCAATACAACATGACAACAATACGGTAGCAATACAACATGACAACAACACGGTAGCAATACAACATGACAACAACACAACATGGCAGCAGAACATGATAACACAGCATGGTAGCAATACAACATGACAACAACACGGTAGCAATACAACATGACAACAACACGGTAGCAATACAACATGACAACAACACGGTAGCAATACAACATGGTAACAGCACAAACATGGTACAAACATTCTTGGGCACAGACAACAGCATGAACAACAACAATACATCACACAAAGCAGCCACAACTGTCAGTAAGATTGTCCACGATTGAGTCTTTGAATGAAGAGACGGAGATAAAACTGTCCAGTTTGAGTGTTTGTTGCAGCTCGTTCAGTCGCTAGCTGCAGCGAACTGAAAAGAGGAGCGGACCAGGGATGTGTGTGCTTTGGGGACCTTTAATAGAATGTGACTGGCAGAACAAGTGTTGTATGTGGAGGATGAGGGCTGCTGTAGGTATCTCAGATAGGGGGGAGTGAGGCCTAAGAGGGATTTATAAATAAGCATCAACCAGTGGGTCTTGCACCGGGTATACAGAGGAGTATAGAGTGCCACTTTGTTTCCTATAAGAACATCTAGCCGCCCGAGACCGAGAGCCCCCTTACCTGCCGATCTATAAACTACTCCATAGTCTAGCATGGTCACCTGAATCAGGGTTAGTTTGGCAGCTGGGGTGAAAGAGGAGCGATTACGATAGAGGAAACCAAGTCTAGATTCAACCTTAGCCTGCAGCTTTGATATGTGCTGAGAGAAGGTCAGTGTACCATCTAGCCATACTCCCAAGTACTTGTATGAGGTGATTACCTCAAACTCTAAACCCTCAGAGGTAGTAATCACACCTGTGGGAAGAGGGGCATTCTTGTTACCAAACCACATGACCTTTGTTTTGGAGGTGTTCAGAATAATGTTAAGGGTAGAGAAAGCTTGTTGGACACTAAGAAAGCTTTGTTGTAGAGTGTTCAACACAGAATTCGGGAGGGGCGAGCTGAGTCGAAGACTATATATTCTGCATATAAATAGATGAGAGAGCTTCCTACTGCCTGAGCTATGTTGTTGATTTTATTTGAGAACAGCGTGGGGTCTAGGATCGAGCTTTGGGATACTCCCTTGGTGACAGGCAGTGGTTGAGACAAATCAAATTTATTTATATAGCCCTTCGTACATCAGCTGATATCTCAAAGTGCTGTACAGAAACCCAGCCTAAAACCCCAAACAGCAAGCAATGCAGGTGTAGAAGCACGGTGGCTAGGAAAAACTCCCTAGAAAGGCCAAAACCTAGGAAGAAACCTAGAGAGGAACCAGGCTATGAGGGGTGGCCAGTCCTCTTTTGGCTGTGACGGGTGGAGATTGTAACAGAACATGGCCAAGATGTTCAAATGAGACAGCAGATGTTCTGACTTTTTACACGGTACTCTTTGAGAGAGGTAGTTAGCAAACCAGGTCAAAGACCCATCAGAGACACCAATACTCCTTAGTCGGCCCACAACAATGGAATGGTCTACCGTATCAAAAGCTTTGGCCAAGTCAATAAAAATAGCATCACAACATTGCTTGGAATCAAGGGTAATTGTGACATAATTTAGGACCTTTAAGGTTGCAATGACACATCCATAACCTGAGCGGAAACCAGATTGCATAACAGTGAGAACACTATAGACAACAAGAAAGCCAGGGCAAAATACAAAAAAAATAGATTAAAATAGATTAACAGGACAAAATAGACATTGGCCTATAAACAGTTAGGATCAGCTTGATCTCCCCCTTTAAATAAAGGACGCACGGTGGCTGCCTTCCAAGCACTGGGAACCTCCCCAGATAGGAGAGACAGGTTAAAAAGGTCAGAGATAGGCTTGGTGATGATAGGGGCTGTGACCTTAAAGAAGAAAGGATCTAAACCATCTGACCCAGATGTTGTTTGGGGTCACGTTTAAGGAGCTCCTTTAACACCTCAGACTCAGTGACCATCTGCAGGAGAAGCTGTGTAGCAGGGCAGGGGACAAAGATGGAGGAGCATCAGGGCTAGTCCCATTAGAAGGGGTGGGAGATGGAGGAGCATCAGGGCTACCCATTAGAAGGGGTGGGAGATGGAGGAGCATCAGGGCTAGTCCCATTAGAAGGGTGGAGATGGAGGAGCATCAGGGCTAGTCCCATTAGAAGGGGTGGAGATGGAGGAGCATCAGAGCTAGTCCCATTAGAAGGGGTGGGAGATGGAGGAGCATCAGGGCTAGTCCCATTAGAAGGGATGGGAGATGGAGGAGCATCAGAGCTAGTCCCATTAGAAGGGGTGGGAGATGGAGGAGCATCAGAGCTAGTCCCATTAGAAGGGGTGGGAGATGGAGGAGCATCAGGGATAGTCCCATTAGAAGGGGTGGGAGATGGAGGAGCATCAGGGCTAGTCTCATTAGAAGGGTGGGAGATGGAGGAGCATCAGGGCTAGTCCCATTAGGAAGGGGTGGGAGATGGAGGAGCATCAGGGCTAGTCCCATTAGAAGGAGATGGGAGGAGCATCAGGGCTAGTCCCATTAGAAGGGGTGGGAGATGGAGGAGCATCAGGGCTAGTCCCATTAGAAGGGGTGGGAGATGGAGGAGCATCAGGGCTAGTCCCATTAGAAGGGGTGGGAGATGAGGAAGTGTTGGATGGGCAAAGAGGCATGGCTGAGTCAAATAGGAATTCTGACTTAATGAAGTGGTGATTAAAAAGCTCAGCCATGTATTTCTCCTCATTAACAACAACATCATCAACATTAAGGGACATGGGATGCTGCGAGGAGGAGGGTTTATTCTCCTGGTCTTTAACCGTTTTCCAGAACTTCTTGGGGTTAGACCCACAGAGAGAGCACTGCTCCTAAAAGTAACTAACTTCTGGATAGCCTGAGTGCACTTATTTCTGATTTGCCTGAACGACAGCCAGACAGCCTGAGTATTGGTGTGCAGAGCCTTTCGCCAAATTGTGTTCTTGAGGTGGAGTAACTCTGGCAGATCACGGTCAAACCAGGGTTGAACTGTTTTTATTTCTTATTTTCTTTACGGGGTTTGTCAACAATACCACTGAAAATATATCTTCGACATAAAATAAATATTAAAAAAAGAAGGTCTAATCGTCTTCGACAGAGGGGATCAAGCTGATTCTATACCATTTTACAGGGGCCAGTTCATAAAGGAAGGCTTGCTCATTAAAGTTTTTCAGCAAGCGTCTATGACAAATCAGGACAGTTCGTTTCACTGAGCAGCCGTTAGAACACAGACTGTAAAACAGTGATCACACAGGTCATCACAGAAAACACCAGTCTAGGCCTCCCGGGTGGCGCAGTGGTTAAGGGCGCTGTACTGCAGCACCAGCTGTGCCACCAGAGACTCTGGGTTTGTGCATCAAGTAGAGTAGTCTTTCCTGGGCGTTTGGGTTCATAGCTTGTGGGATTGGTAATGATCTGTGTCATGTCCTGACCTTAGTTCCTTTTGTATGTTTCTATTTTAGGTTGGTCAGGGCATTCAATGTTTTTGTTCTATGTTAGGTATTTCTATGTGTTTGGCCTGGTATGGTTCCCAATCAGAGGCAGCTGTCAATCGTTGTCTCTGATTGAGAACCGTACTTAGGTAGCCTGTTTTCCCACTCTTGTTTGTGGGTGGTTGTTTTCTGTTTAGTGTATGTCACCTTACAGAACTGTTTCGTTTCTTCCATTTCACTTTGTTATTTTGTTTTTGTGCGTTCAGTCAATAAATTATGACGGAAACTTACCACGCTGCGTATTGGTCCGATCCTTCTTACTCTTCCTCAGACAAAGAGGAGATTCGTTACAATCTGAGAGAGATTTAGGGAGTCCCATTATTTTAAGACTTGGTCAGGTAGTTTAAGCATGTCCCAGTTTAGGTCACCCCTTCAGGACAAATTCAGACTTAGTGTAAGGGGCCAGGAAAGAGCTTAGGGCAGGTAGGGTACAGGCCGGTGCTGATGGTGGGCGATAACACCCAGCACCAGTCAACAAAGATCTATTTGAAAGCTTAATGCTTAAAACCAGCAAATCAAATTGTTTGGGGACAGACTTGGTGGAGACAACTGAGCACTGCAGGTGGCAGGTAGCCTAGCA
>NW_027015805.1:0-5000 GCF_036934945.1 Oncorhynchus masou masou
ATGTGTCTTCTCAGTCAGGTTGAGACTGGTCTACGACCAGGTCATGTGTCTTCTCAGTCAGGTTGAGACTGGTTTACTACCAGGTCATGTGTCTTCTCAGTCAGGTTGAGACTGGTCTACTACCAGGTCATGTGTTTTCTCAGTCAGGTTGAGAACAGTCTACTACAAGGTCAAGTGTCTTCTCAGTCAGGTTGAGACTGGTCTACGACTCAGGTCATGTGTCTTCTCAGTCATGTTGAGACTGGTCTACGACCAGGTCATGTGTCTTCTCAGTCAGGGTTGAGACTGGTCTACTTCACCAGGTCATGTCTTCAGTCAGGTTCAGACTGGTCTACCACCAGGTCATGTGTCTTCTCAGTCAGGTTGAGACTGGTCTACTACCAGGTCATGTGTCTTCTCAGTCAGGTTGAGACTGGTTCACTACCAGGTCATTTGTCTTCAGTCAGGTTGAGACTAAGGTCTACTACCAGGTCATGTGTCTTCTCAGTCAGGGTTGAGACTGGTCTACGACCAGGTCATGTGTCTTCTCAGTCAGGTTGAGACTGGTCTACCACCAGGTCATGTGTCTTCTCAGTCAGGTTGAGACTGGTCTACTATGACCAGGTCATGTGTCTTCCTCAGTCAGGCTGAGACTGGTCTACAACCAGGTCATGTTGTGTCTTCTCAGTCAGTTGAGACTGGTCTACTACCAAGTCATGTGTCTTCTCAGTCAGGTTGAGACTGGTCTACGACCAGGTCATGTGTCTTCTCAGTCATGTTGAGACTGGTCTACTACCAGGTCATGTGTCTTCTCAGTCAGGTTGAGCCTGGTCTACTACCAGGTCATGTGTCTTCTCAGTCAGGTTGAGACTTGTCTACTACCAAGTCATGTGTCTTCTCAGTCAGGCTGAGACTAGTCTACTACCAGGTCATGTGTGTCTTCAGTCAGGGTTGAGACTGGTCTACGACCAGGTCATGTGTCTTCGTCTGGCTGAGACTGGTCTACCACCAGGTCATGTGTCTTCTCAGTCAGGCTGAGACTGGTCTGCGACCAGGTCATGTGTCTTCTCAGTCAGGTTGAGACTGGTCTACTACCAGGTCATGTTGTGTCTTCTCAGTCAGGCTGAGACTGGTCTACTACCAAGTCATGTGTCTTCTCAGTCAGGTTGAGACTGGTCTGACCATGTCATGTGTCTTCTCAGTCAGGTTGAGACTGTTCTACTACCAGGTCATGTCTTCTCAGTCAGGTTGAGACTGGTCTACCACCAGGTCATGTGTCTTCTCAGTCAGGTTGAGACTGGTCTACTACCAGGTCATGTGTCTTCTCAGTCAGGTTGAGACTGGTCTACTACCAGGTCATGTGTCTTCTCAGTCAGGTTGAGACTGGTCTACGATCAGGTCATGTGTCAGTCAGGTCTGTTCTGGTCATGTGTCTTCTCAGTCAGGTTGAGACTGGTCTACTACCAGGTCATGTGTCTTCTCAGTCAGGTTGAGACTGGTCTACTACCAGGTCATGTGTCTTCTCAGTCAGGTTGAGACTGGTCTACGATCAGGTCATGTGTCTTCTCAGTCAGGTTGAGACTAGTCTACTACCAGGTCATGTGTCTTCTCAGTCAGGTTGAGACTGGTCTACTACCAGGTCATGTGTCTTCTCAGTCAGGTTAAGACTGGTCTACTACCAGGTCATGTGTCTTCAGTCAGGTTCAGAATAGTCTGCTGCCAGGTCATGTGTCTTCTCAGTCAGGTTGAGACTGGTTTACTACCAGGTCATGTGTCTTCTCAGTCAGGTTGACACTGGTCTACTACCAGGTCAGTGTCTTCAGTCAGGTTGAGACTGATCTTCTACCAGGTCATGTGTCTTCAGTCAGGTTGAGACTGGTCTACTACCAGGTCATGTGTCTTCAGTCAGGTTGAGACTGGTCTACTACCAGGTCATGTGTTTTCTCAGTCAGGTTGAGAATGGTCTACTACCAGGTCAAGTGTCTTCTTCAGTCAGGTTGAGACTGGTCTACTACCAGGTCATGTGTCTTCTCAGTCAGGTTGAGACTGGTCTACGACCAGGTCATGTGTCTTCTCAGTCAGGTTGAGACTGGTCTACTACCAGGTCATGTGTCTTCTCAGTCAGGGTTGAGACTGGTCTACAACCAGGTCATGTGTCTTCTCAGTCAGGTTGAGACTGGTGTACTACCAGGTCATGTGTCTTCAGTCAGGTTGACACTGGTCTACTACCAGGTTATGTCTTCTCAGTCAGGTTGACACTGGTCTACTACCAGGTCATGTGTCTTCTCAGTCAGGTTGAGACTGATCTTCTACCAGGTCATGTGTCTTCAGTCAGGTTGAGACTGGTCTACTACCAAGTCATGTGTCTTCTCAGTCAGGTTGAGACTGGTCTACTACCAGGTCATGTGTTTTCTCAGTCAGGTTGAGAATGGTCTACTACCAGGTCAAGTGTCTTCTCAGTCAGGTTGAGACTGGTCTACTACCAGGTCATGTGTCTTCTCAGTCAGGGCTGAGACTGGTCTACTTACCAGGTCATGTGTCTTCTCAGTCAGGTTGAGACTGGTCTACTACCAGGTCATGTGTCTTCAGTCAGGTTGAGACTGGTCTACTACCAGGTCATGTGTCTTCAGTCAAGTTAAGACTGGTTCCACGACCAGGTCATGCGTCTCAGTCATGTTGAGACTGGCCTACGACCAGGTCATGTGTCTTCAGTCAGGTTGAGACTGGTCTACCACCAGGTCATGTGTCTTCTCAGTCAGGGTTCAGACTGGTCACGACCAGGTCATGTGTCTTCTCAGTCAGGTTGAGACTGGTCTACTACCAGGTCATGTGTCTTCAGTCAGGGTTCAGACTGGTCAACGACCAGGTCATGTGTCTTCTCAGTCAGGTTGAGACTGGTCTACGACCAGGTCATGTGTCTTCAGTCAGGGTTCAGACTGGTCTACGACCAGGTCATGTGTCTTCAGTCAGGTTGAGACTGGTCTACTACCAGGTCATGTGTCTTCTCAGTCAGGTTGAGACTGGTCTACAACCAGGTCATGTGTCTCCTCAGTCAGGTTGAGGCTGGTCTACAACCAGGTCATGTGTCTTCTCAGTCAGGTTGAGACTGGTCTACGACCAGGTCATGTGTCTTCTCAGTCAGGTTGAGACTGATCTTCTACCAGGTCATGTGTCTTCTCAGTCATATTGACACTGGTCTACTACTATTGCTTTAATGTATTATTATTCTCATTAATATAGTTGTTGTAGTTGCTGATAAAGGTAATCCCAGTATTACTGCTGTTGGTCACACCATTTTTGTTAAATGTATACTTTGACAATGAAAGTAATTTAACTTGCCATGTCAATAAAGTTTACTGAATTTAATTTAATTGAAATAGACAGAGAGGACGAGAGAGAGAAAAATCATGAACCAATCAAATGACTCATATTTCCAACATTGGAAAAAACAAAACAAAGCTGACTATATTGCGGTCTGGCCCTAAACAAAGAGTTGATTATTTCTACGCTGTCAGAGATACAAAGCAGAGACAGATCCTTACCAAGTACAGGCTGAGTGACCACCGATTGGCATTAGAAACTGGCAGACATATCGTGAAAAAGACATGGCTACCCAAATAGGACATTTTATCTGGTCACTGCATGACAGGGGAGGTAGAGACAGACATTTCACTCATCTACTGTAATTGATTATTCACAGAAACTACTACATTTATTCCAAATGGTACGTTATTAAACTCAAATCAAAACCCCCAAAATACTCATGGGACAAAGGAGCAACAGCCAAATGCATATTTGCATATTAAATACATACTTGCATATTAAATACGTATTTACATATTAAATACATATTTGCATATTAAATGCATATTTTCCTGCCGTAGACTAAAGGGGCACTGAATAAAACAGAACATCTGCATATTAATATAATAGTAATAAATAGTAGTATTATGGGTAGTAGGGGGTCATGGCAACGATAGCTGATTAATGATGGTGGTGGAAGTAGGAGTCGTAATGACGATGGTAGTTTTAGTAATGTTGTAATGGTGAGGATGACAGTTAGTTATAATTTAGTTATAGTTTTAGTAGGTAGTAGGCATAGATATTAGAGGTATAAATGATACTAGTGGTAATGGTAGAGATATTAGAGGTAGAAATGATACTAGTGGTAATGGTAGAGATATTAGAGGTATAAATGACACTAGTGGTAATGGTAGAGATATTAGAGGTATAAGTGATACTAGTGGTAATGGTAGAGATATTAGAGGTATAAATGAAACTAGTGGTAATGGTAGAGATATTAGAGGTATAAATGATACTAGTGGTAATGGTGGTAGAGATATTAGAGGTATAAATTATACTAGTGGTAATGGTAGTAGAGATATTAGAGGTATAAATGATACTGGTGGTAATGGTAGAGATATTAGAGGTAGAAATGATAGTAGTGGTAATTGTAGATATATTAGAGGTATAAATGATACTAGTGGTAATGGTAGAGATATTAGAGGTATAAATACTACTAGTGGTAATGGTAAAGATATTAGAGGTATAAATACTACTAGTGGTAATGGTAGTAGAGATTTTAGAGGTATAAATACTACTAGTGGTAATGGTAGAGATATTAGAGGTATATATGATACTAGTGGTAATGGTAGTAGAGATATTAGAGGTAGACATGATACTCTCGTGCTAATGGTGGTAGAGATATTAGAGGCATAAATACTACTAGTGGTAATGGTAGAGATATTAGAGGTATAAATGATACTAGTGGTAATGGTAGAGATATTAGAGGTAGACGTGATATAGTGGTAATGGTGGTAGAGATATTAGAGGTATAAATACTACTAGTTGTAATGGTGGTAGAGATATTAGAGGTATAAATAATACTAGTGGTAATGGTAGAGATATTAGAGGTATAAATACTACTAGTGGTAATGGTGGTAGAGTTATTAGATGTATAAATACTACTAGTGGTAATGGTAGTAGAGATATTAGAGGTAGAAATGATACTAGTGGTAATG
>NW_027015805.1:10000-54031 GCF_036934945.1 Oncorhynchus masou masou
CCGCCCCATAGTATGTAGTCCCTGATAGAGGGAGGTAGTATGTAGGGTCTGATAGTGGGAGGTAGTATGTAGGGTCTGATAGAGGGAGGTAGTATGTAGGGTCTTATAGAGGGAGGTAGTATGTAGGGTCTGATAGAGGGAGGTAGTATGTAGGGTCTGATAGAGGGAGGTAGTATGTAGGGTCTGATAGAGGGAGGTAGTATGTATGGTCTGATAAAGGGAGGTAGTATGTAGGGTCTGATAGAGGGAGGTAGTATGTAGGGTCTGATAGAGGGAGGTAGTATGTAGGGTCTGATAGAGGGAGGTAGTATGTAGGGTCTGATAGAGGGAGGTAGTATGTAGGGTCTGATACAGGGAGGTAGTATGTAGGGTCTGATAGAGGGAGGGGAGGTAGTATGTAGGGTCTGATAGAGGGATACAGGTAGTATGTAGGGTCTGATAGAGGGAGGTAGTATGTAGGGTCTGATAGAGGGAGGTAGTATGTAAGGGTCTGATAGAGGGAGGTAGTATGTAGGGTCTGATACAGGAGGTAGTATGTAGGGTCTGATAGAGGGAGGTAGTATGTAGGGTCTGATAGAGGGAGGTAGTATGTAGTCCCTGATAGAGGAGGGAGTAGTATGTAGGGTCTGATAGAGGAGGTAGTATGAGGTAGTATGTAGGGTCTGATAGAGGGAGGTAGTATGTAGGGTCTGATAGGAGGAGGTAGGTAGTATGTAGGGTCTGATAGAGGGGTAGGTAGGGTATGTAGTCCCTGATAGAGGGAGGTAGATAGAGGAGGTAGTATGGTCTGATAGAGGGAGGTAGTATGTAGGGTCTGATAGAGGGAGGTAGTATGTAGGGTCTGATAGAGGAGGTAGTATGTAGTCCCTGATAGTCTGATAGAGGGAGGTAGTATGTAGGGTCTGATAGAGGGAGGTAGTATGTAGTCCCTGATAGAGGGAGAGTATGTAGGGTCTGATAGGTAGGGTGTCTGATAGGTAGTATGTAGTCTGATAGAGGGAGGTAGTATGTAGGGTCTGATAGAGGGAGGTAGTATGTAGTATAGAGGGAGGTAGTATGGTCTGATAGAGGGAGGTAGTATGTAGGGTCTGATAGAGGGAGGTAGTATCCCTATAGTAGTATGGTCTGATAGAGGGAGGTAGTATGTAGTCCCTGATAGAGGGAGGTAGTATGTAGGGTCTGATAGAGGGAGGTAGTATGTAGGTATGTCTGATAGAGGGAGGTAGTATGTAGGGTATGTAGTCTGATAGAGGGAGTAGTATGTAGTCCCTGATAGAGGGAGGTAGTAGTGTAGTCTGATAGAGGGAGGTAGTCCCTGATAGAGGGAGGTAGTATGTAGGGTCTGATAGAGGGAGGTAGTATGTAGTCCCTGATAGAGGGAGGTAGTATGTAGTCCCTGATAGAGGGAGGTAGTATGTAGGGTCTGATAGAGGGAGGTAGTATGTAGTCTGATAGAGGGAGGTAGTATGTAGGGTCTGATGAGGAGGTAGTATGTAGGGTCTGATAGAGGGAGGTAGTGTAGGGTCTGATAGAGGGAGGTAGTATGTAGGGTCTGATAGAGGGAGGTAGTATGTATGGTCTGATAGAGGGAGGTAGTATGTAGGGTCTGATAGAGGGAGGTAGTATGTAGGGTCTGATAGAGGGAGGTAGTATGTAGGGTCTGATAGAGGGAGGTAGTATGTAGGGTCTGATAGAGGGAGGTAGTATGTAGGGTCTGATAGAGGGAGGTAGTATGTAGGGTGTGATATAGGAGGTAGTATGTAGAGTCTGATAGAGGTAGAGGTCTGATAGAGGGAGGTAGTATGTAGGGTCTGATAGAGGGAGGTAGTATGTAGTCCCTGATAGAGGGAGGTAGTATGTAGGGTCTGATAGAGGGAGGTAGTATGTATAGGGGAGGTAGTATGTAGGGTCTGATAGAGGGAGGTAGTATGTAGGGTCTGATAGAGGGAGGTAGTATGTAGGGTCTGATAGAGGGAGGTAGTATGTAGGGTCCCTGATAGAGGGAGGTAGTATGTAGGGTCTGATAGAGGGAGGTAGTATGTAGTCCTGATAGAGGGAGGTAGTATGTAGGGTCTGATAGAGGGAGGTAGTATGTAGGGTCTGATAGAGGGAGGGTAGTATATGTAGGGTCTGATAGAGGGAGGTAGTATGTAGTCCCTGATAGAGGGAGGTAGTATGTAGGGTCTGATAGAGGGAGGTAGTATGTAGGGTCTGATAGAGGGAGGTAGTATGTAGGGTCTGATGTAGTATGTAGGGTCTGATAGAGGGAGGTAGTATGTAGGGTCTGATAGAGGGGAGGTAGTATGTAGGGTCTGATAGAGGGAGGTAGTATGTAGGGTCTGATAGAGGAAGGTAGTATGTAGGGTCTGATAGAGGGAGGTAGTATGTAGGTCTGATAGAGGAGGTAGTATGTAGGGTCTGATAGAGGGAGGTAGTATGTAGTCCCTGATGAGGGAGTGTAGTATGTCTGATAGAGGAGGTAGTATGTAGGGTCCCTGATAGAGGGAGGTAGTATGTAGGGTCTGATAGAGGGAGGTAGTATGTAGTGTCTGATAGAGGAAGGTAGTATGTAGGGTGTGATATAGGGAGGTAGTATGTAGGGTCTGATAGAGGGAGGTAGTATGTAGTCTGATAGAGGGAGGTAGTATGTAGGGTCTGATAGGAGGGAGGTAGTAGTCCCTGATAGAGGGGTAGGTATGTAGGGTCTGATAGAGGGAGGTAGTATGTAGTCCCTGATAGAGGGAGGTAGTATGTAGTCTGATAGAGGATAGAGGTAGTATAGTAGGGTCTGATAGAGGGAGGTAGTATGTAGGGTCTGATAGAGGGAGGTAGTATGTAGGGTCTGATAGAGGAGGTAGTATGTAGTCCCTGATAGAGGGAGGTAGTATGTAGTCCCTGATAGAGGGAGGTAGTATGTAGGGTCTGATAGAGGGAGGTAGTATGTAGGGTCTGATAGAGGGAGGTAGTATGTAGGGTCTGATAGAGGAGGTAGTATGTAGTCCCTGATAGAGGGAGGTAGTATGTAGGGTCTGATAGAGGGAGGTAGTATGTAGGGTCTGATAGAGGGAGGTAGTATGTAGGGTCCCTGATAGAGGGAGGTAGTATGTAGGGTCTGATAGAGGGAGGTAGTATGTAGGGTCTGATAGAGGTAGGTAGTTAGTATGTAGGGTCTGATAGAGGGAGGTAGTATGTAGGGTCTGATAGAGGGATAGTATGTAGTCCTGATAGAGGGAGGTAGTATGTAGGGTCTGATAGAGGGAGGTAGTATGTAGGGTCTGATAGAGGGAGGTAGTATGTAGGGTCCCTGATAGAGGGAGGTAGTATGTAGGGTCTGATAGAGGAGGTAGTATGTAGGGTCTGATAGAGGGAGGTAGTATGTAGGGTCTGATAGAGGGAGGTAGTATGTAGGGTCTGATAGAGGGAGGTAGTACTCTAGGGTCTGATGTAGGGTCCCTGATAGAGGGAGGTAGTATGTAGTCTGATAGTAGTATGTAGGGTCTGATAGAGGGAGGTAGTATGTAGGGTCTGATAGAGGGGTAGGTAGTATAGTAGGGTCTGATAGAGGGAGGTAGTATGTAGGGTCTGATAGAGGGAGGTAGTATGTAGGGTCTGATAGAGGGAGGTAGTATGTAGGGTCTGATAGAGGGAGGTAGTATGTAGGGTCTGATAGAGGGAGGTAGTATGTAGGGTCTGATAGAGGGAGGTAGTATGTATCTGATAGGGGAGGTGATATAGGGAGGTAGTATGTAGGGTCTGATAGAGGGAGGTAGTCTGATAGAGGAGGTAGGGTCTGATAGAGGGAGGTAGTATGTAGTCCCTGATAGAGGGAGGTAGTATGTAGTCTGATAGAGGGAGTAGTATGTAGGGTCTGATAGAGGGAGGTAGTATGTAGTCCCTGATAGAGGGAGGTAGGGTCTGATGTAGTATGTCTGATAGAGGGAGGTAGTATGTAGGGTCTGATAGTGGGAGGTAGTATGTAGGGTCTGATAGAGGGAGGTAGTATGGGGTAGGGTCTGATAGAGGAGGTAGTATGTAGGGTCTGATAGAGGAGGTAGTATGTAGTATGTAGGGTCTGATAGTATGTATGATAGTCCCTGAGGGAGGTAGTATGTAGGGTCTGATAGAGGGAGGTAGTATGTAGTCCCTGATAGAGGGAGGTAGTATGTAGGGTCTGATAGAGGGAGGTAGTATGTATCTGATAGGGAGGTAGTATGTAGGGTCTGATAGAGGGAGGTAGTATGTAGTCCCTGATAGAGGGAGGTAGTATGTAGGGTCTGATAGAGGGAGGTAGTATGTAGGGTCTGATAGAGGGAGGTAGTATGGTCTGATAGAGGGAGGTAGTATGTAGTCCCTGATAGAGGGAGGTAGTATGTAGGGTCTGATAGAGGGAGGTAGTATGTAGGGTCTGATAGAGGGAGGTAGTATGTAGTCCCTGATGAGGGAGGTAGTATGTAGGGTCTGATAGAGGGAGGTAGTATGTAGGGTCTGATAGAGGGAGGTATGTAGGGTCTGATAGAGGGAGGTAGTAGGGGTCTGATAGAGGGATAGTATGGGGTCCCTGATAGAGGGAGGTAGTATGTAGGGTCTGATAGAGGGAGGTAGTATGTAGTCCCTGATAGAGGGAGGTAGTATGTAGGGTCTGATAGAGGGAGGTAGTATGTAGGGTCTGTTAGAGGGAGAGGAGTTAGTATGTAGTCCCTGATAGAGGGAGGTAGTATGTAGGGTCTGATAGAGGGAGGTAGTATGTAGGGTCTGATAGAGGGAGGTAGTTTTTTTAAATATATTTTTAATTTTTTACCTTTATTTAACCAGGCAAGTCAGTTCAGAAAAAATTCTTATTTTCTGATAGAGGGAGGTAGTGGGAACAGCAGGTGAACTGCCTGTTCAGGTAGGGTCTGATAGAGGGAGGTAGTATGCAGATTTGTAGGGTCTTAGAGAGGGAGGTAGTATGTCAGTCTGATAGAGGGAGGTAGTATGTATCCCTGATAGAGGGAGGTGCAATCTTTAGAGGGAGGTAGTATGTAGTCCAACGATCTAACCACTATAGGCTACCCTGTAGGGTCTGATAGAGGGAGGTACTCTAACCACTTGAGGGAGGTAGTACTCTGCCGAGGGAGGTAGTATGTAGTCCCTGATAGAGGGAGGTAGTATGTAGGGTCTGATAGTGGGATAGAGGGAGGTAGTATGTAGGGTCTGATAGAGGGAGGTAGTATGTAGGGTCTGATAGAGGGAGGTAGTATGTAGGGTCTGATAGAGGGAGGTAGTATGTAGGGTCTGATAGAGGGAGGTAGTATGTAGGGTCTGATAGAGGGAGGTAGTATGTAGGGTCTGATAGAGGGAGGTAGTATGTAGGGTCTGATAGTAGTATGGTCTGATAGAGGGAGGTAGTATGTAGGGTCTGATAGAGGGAGGTAGTATGTAGGGTCTGATAAAGTATGGAGGTAGTATGTAGGGTCTGATAGAGGGAGGGAGGTAGTATGTAGGGTCTGATAGAGGGAGGTAGTATGTAGGGTCTGATAGAGGGAGGTAGTATGTAGGGTCCCTGATAGAGGGAGGTAGTATGTAGGTCTGATAGAGGGAGGTAGTATGTAGTCTGATAGAGGGAGGTAGTATGGTCTGATAGAGGGAGGTAGTATGTAGGGTCTGATAGAGGGAGGTAGTATGTAGGGTCTGATAGAGGGAGGTAGTATGTAGGGTCTGATAGAGGGAGGTAGTATGTAGGGTCTGATAGAGGGAGGTAGTATGTAGGGTCTGATAGAGGGAGGTAGTATGTAGGGTCTGATAGAGGGAGGTAGTATGTAGGGTCTGATAGAGGGAGGTAGTATGTAGGGTCTGATAGAGGGAGGTATGTAGGGTCTGTACTAGTATGTACTCTGATAGAGGGAGGTAGTATGTAGGGTCTGATAGAGGGAGGTAGTATGTAGGGTCTGATAGAGGGAGGTAGTATGTAGGGTCTGATAGAGGGAAGGTAGTATGTATGTATATAGGGAGGTCTATGTAGAGTCTGAGAGGGAGGTAGTATGTAGGGTCTGATAGAGGTGGGAGGTAGTATGTAGTCCCTGATAGAGGGAGGTAGTATGTAGGGTCTGATAGAGGGAGGTAGTATGTAGTCCCTGATATAGTAGTCCCTGATAGAGGGAGGTAGTATGAGGGAGGTAGGGTCTGATAGAGGGAGGTAGTATGTAGGGTCTGATAGAGGTAGTAGTAGTAGTATGTAGGGTCTGATAGAGGGAGGTAGTATGTAGTCCCTGATAGAGGGAGGTAGTATGTAGGGTCTGATAGAGGGAGGTAGTATGTAGGGTCTGATAGAGGGGAGGTATGTATGTGAGGGTCTGATAGAGGGAGGTAGTATGTAGTCCCTGATAGAGGGAGGTAGTATGTAGGGTCTGATAGAGGGAGGTAGTATGTAGGGTCTGATAGAGGGAGGTAGTATGTAGTCCCTGATAGAGGGAGGTAGTATGTAGGGTCTGATAGAGGGAGGTAGTATGTAGGGTCTGATAGAGGGAGGTAGTATGTAGGGTCTGATAGAGGGAGGTAGTATGTAGGGTCTGATAGAGGGAGGTAGTATGTAGTCCCTGATAGAGGGAGGTAGTATGTAGTCCCTGATAGAGGGAGGTAGTATGTAGGGTCTGATAGAGGGAGGTAGTATGTAGTCCCTGATAGAGGGAGGTAGTATGTAGTCCCTGATAGAGGGAGGTAGTATGTAGGGTCTGATAGAGGGAGGTAGTATGTAGTCCCTGATAGAGGGTAGGTAGGGTCTGATAGAGGGAGGTAGTATGTAGGGTCTGATAGAGGGAGGTAGTATGTAGGGTCTGATAGAGGGAGGTAGTATGTAGGGTCTGATAGAGGGAGGTAGTATGTAGGGTCTGATAGAGGGAGGTAGTATGTAGGGTCTGAGGGTCTGATAGAGGGAGGTAGTATGTAGGGTCTGATAGAGGGAGGTAGTATGTAGGGTCTGATAGAGGGAGGTAGTATGTAGGGTCTGATAGAGGGAGGTAGTATGTAGGGTCTGATAGAGGGAGGTAGTATGTAGGGGTGTGATAGAGGGATGTAGGGTCTGATAGAGGGAGGTATGTAGGGTCTGATAGAGGGAGGTAGTATGTAGGGTCTGAAGAGGGAGGTAGTATGTAGGGTCTGATAGAGGGAGGTAGTATGTAGTCCCTGATAGAGGGAGGTAGTATGTAGTGACTGATAGAGGGAGGTAGTATGTAGGGTCTGATAGAGGGAGGTAGTATGTAGGGTCTGATAGAGGGAGGTAGTATGTAGTCCCTGATAGAGGGAGGTAGTATGTAGGGTCTGATAGAGGGAGGTAGTATGTAGGGTCCCTGATAGAGGGAGTAGTAGTATGTAGTCCCTGATAGAGGGAGGTAGTATGTAGGGTCTGATAGATAGTAGTAGGGTCTGAGGAGGGAGGTAGTATGTAGGGTCTGATAGAGGGAGGTAGTATGTAGGGTCTGATAGAGGGTAGTATAGTATGTAGGTCTGATAGAGGGAGGTAGTATGTAGGGTCTGATAGAGGGAGGTAGTATGTAGGGTCTGATAGAGGGAGGTAGTATGTAGTGTCTGATAGAGGGAGGTAGTATGTAGGGTCTGATAGAGGGAGGTAGTATGTAGGGTCTGATAGAGGGAGGTAGTATGATAGGGTCTGATAGAGGGAGGTAGTATGTAGGGTCTGATAGAGGGAGGTAGTATATGTAGGGTCTGATAGAGGGAGGTAGTATGTAGGGTCTGATAGAGGAGGTAGTATGTAGGGTCTGATAGAGGGAGGTAGTATGTAGGGTCTGATAGAGGGAGTATAGTATGTAGGGTCTGATAGAGGGAGGTAGTATGTAGGGTCTGATAGATGGGGTCTGATAGAGGGAGGTAGTATGTAGGGTCTGATAGAGGGAGGTAGTATGTAGTCCCTGATAGAGGGAGGAGGGTCTGAGTATGTAGGGTCTGATAGAGGGAGGTAGTATGTAGTCCCTGATAGAGGGAGGTAGTATGTAGGGTCTGATAGGGGAGGTCTGATAGAGGGAGGTATGTAGGGTCTGTAGAGGGAGGTATGTAGGGTCTGATAGAGGGAGGTAGTATGTAGGGTCTGATAGAGGGAGGTAGTATGTATAGGGGAGTAGTATGTAGGGTATAGGGAGGTAGTATGTAGGGTCTGATAGAGGGAGGTAGTATGTAGGGTCCCTGATAGGGAGGTAGTATGTAGGGTCTGATAGAGGGAGGTAGTATGTAGGGTCTGATAGAGGGAGGTAGTATGTAGGGTCTGATAGAGGGAGGTAGTATGTAGGGTCTGATAGAGGGAGGTAGTATGTAGGGTCTGATAGAGGGAGGTAGTATGTAGGGTCTGATAGAGGGAGGTAGTATGTAGGGTCTGATAGAGGAGGTAGTATGTAGGGTCCCTGATAGAGGGAGGTAGTATGTAGGGTCCCTGATAGAGGGAGGTAGTATGTAGGGTCTGATAGAGGGAGGTAGTATGTAGGGTCTGATAGAGGGAGGTAGTATGTAGGGTCTGATAGAGGGAGGTAGTATGTAGTCCCTGATAGAGGGAGGTAGTATGTAGGGTCTGATAGAGGGAGGTAGTATGTAGGGTCTGATAGAGGGAGGTAGTATGTAGGGTCTGATAGAGGGAGGTAGTATGTAGGGTGTGATATAGGGAGGTAGTATGTAGGGTCTGATAGAGGGAGGTAGTATGTAGGGTCTGATAGAGGGAGGTAGTATGTAGTCCCTGATAGAGGGAGGTAGTATGTAGGGTCTGATAGAGGGAGGTAGTATGTAGTCCCTGATAGAGGGAGGTAGTATGTAGGGTCTGATAGAGGAGGTAGTATGTAGGTCTGATAGAGGGAGGTAGTATGTAGGGTCTGATAGAGGGGTAGGTAGGGTATGGGAGGTAGGGTCTGATAGAGGGAGGTAGTATGTAGTCCCTGATAGAGGGAGGTAGTATGTAGGGTCTGATAGAGGGAGGTAGTATGTAGGGTCTGATAGAGGGAGGTAGTATGTAGGGTCTATGAGGGTCTGAAAGAGGGAGGTAGTATGTAGGGTCTGATAGAGGGAGGTAGTATGTAGGGTCTGATAGAGGGAGGTAGTATGTAGGGTCCTGATGAGGAGGGAGGTAGTATGTAGGGTCTGATAGAGGGAGGTAGTATGTACTCTCTGATAGAGGGAGGTAGTATGTAGGGTCTGATAGAGGGAGGTAGTATGTAGGGTCTGATAGAGGTAGGTAGTATGTTGGGTCTGATAGAGGGAAGGTAGTATGTAGGGTGTGATATAGGGAGGTAGTATGTAGGGTCTGATAGAGGGAGGTAGTATGTAGGGTCTGATAGAGGGAGGTAGTATGTAGGGTCTGATAGAGGGAGGTAGTATGTAGGGTCTGATAGAGGGAGGTAGTATGTAGGGTCTGATAGAGGGAGGTAGTATGTAGGGTCTGATAGAGGGAGGTAGTATGTAGGGTCTGATAGAGGGAGGTAGTATGTAGGGTCTGATAGAGGGAGGTAGTATGTAGGGTCTGATAGAGGGAGGTAGTATGTAGTCCCTGATAGAGGGAGGTAGTATGTAGGGTCTGATAGAGGGAGGTAGTATGTAGGGTCTGATAGAGGGAGGTAGTATGTAGGGTCTGATAGAGGGAGGTAGTATGTAGTCCCTGATAGAGGGAGGTAGTATGTAGGGTCTGATAGAGGGAGGTAGTATGTAGGGTCTGATAGAGGGAGGTAGTATGTAGGGTCTGATAGAGGGAGGTAGTATGTAGGGTCTGATAGAGGGAGGTAGTATGTAGGGTCTGATAGAGGGAGGTAGTATGTAGGGTCTGATAGAGGGAGGTAGTATGTAGGGTCTGATAGAGGGAGGTAGTATGTAGGGTCTGATAGAGGGAGGGTCTGATAGTAGTATGTAGGGTCTGATAGAGGGAGGTAGTATGTAGGTCCCTGATAAGAGGAGGAGGTAGTATGTAGGGTCTGATAGAGGAGGTAGTATGTAGGGTCTGATAGAGGAGGTAGTATGTAGGGTCTGATAGAGGGAGGTAGTATGTAGGGTCTGATAGAGGGAGGTAGTATGTAGGGTCTGATAGAGGGAGGTAGTATGTAGGGTCTGATAGAGGGAGGTAGTATGTAGGGTCTGATAGAGGGAGGTAGTATGTAGGGTCTGATAGAGGGAGGTAGTAGTATGTAGGGAGGTAGTGTAGGGTCTGATAGGGGAGGTAGTATGTAGGGTCTGATAGAGGTAGTATGTAGGGTCTGATAGAGTAGTATGTAGTCTGATAGAGGGATAGTATGTAGTCTGATAGAGGGAGGTAGTATGTAGGTCTGATAGAGGAGGTAGTATGTAGGGTCTGATAGAGGGAGGTAGTATGTAGGGTCTGATAGAGGGAGGTAGTATGTAGGGTCTGATAGAGGGAGGTAGTATGTAGGGTCTGATAGGGAGGTAGTATGTAGGGTCTGATAGAGGAGGTAGTATGTAGGGTCTGATAGAGGAGGTAGTATGTAGAGTCTGATAGAGGGAGGTAGTATGTAGGGTCTGATAGAGGGAGGTAGTATGTAGTCTGATAGAGGGAGGTAGGTTGTAGGGTCTGATAGAGGGAGGTAGTATGTAGGGTCTGATAGGGAGGGTATGTAGGGTCTGATAGAGGGAGGTAGTATGTAGGGTCTGATAGAGGGAGGTAGTATGTAGGGTCTGATAGAGGGAGGTAGTTTGTAGGGTCTGATAGAGGGAGGTAGTATGTAGGGTCTGATAGAGGAGGTAGTATGTAGGGTCTGATAGAGGAGGTAGTATGTAGGGTCTGATAGAGGGAGGTAGTATGTAGTCCCTGATAGAGGGAGGTAGTATGTAGGGTCTGATAGAGGGAGGTAGGTAGTCCCTGATGAGGGAGGTAGTATGTAGGGTCTGATAGAGGGAGGTAGTATGTAGGGTCTGATAGAGGGAGGTAGTCTGATGTACTCCCTGATAGAGGGAGGTAGTATGTAGGGTCTGATAGAGGAGGTAGTATGTAGGGTCTGATAGAGGGAGGTAGTATGTAGGGTCTGATAGAGGGAGTGTAGTATGTAGGGTCTGATAGAGGGAGGTAGTGAGGGTCTGATAGAGGAGGTAGTATGTAGAGTCTGATAGAGGGAGGTAGTATGTAGGGTCTGATAGAGGGAGGTAGTATGTAGTCCCTGATAGAGGGAGGTAGTATGTAGGGTCTGATAGAGGGAGGTAGTATGTAGGGTCTGATAGAGGGAGGTAGTATGTAGGGTCTGATAGAGGGAGGTAGTATGTAGGGTCTGATAGAGGGAGGTAGTATGTAGTCTGATAGAGGGAGGTATGTAGGGTCTGATATAGGGAGGTAGTATGTAGGGTCTGATAGAGGGAGGTAGTATGTAGGGTCTGATGTAGGGTCTGATAGAGGGAGGTAGTATGTAGGGTCTGATAGAGGGAGGTAGTATGTAGGGTCTGATAGAGGGAGGTAGTATGTAGGGTCTGATAGAGGGAGGTAGTATGTAGGGTCTGATAGAGGGAGTTAGTATGTAGGGTCTGATAGAGGGAGGTAGTATGTAGGGTCTGATAGAGGGAGGTAGTATGTAGGGTCTGATAGAGGGAGGTAGTATGTAGGGTCTGATAGAGGGAGGTAGTATGTAGGGTCTGATAGAGGGAGGTAGTATGTAGGGTCTGATAGAGGAGGTAGTATGTAGGGTCTGATAGAGGGAGGTAGTATGTAGGTAGTCTGATAGAGGGAGGTAGTATGTAGGGTCTGATAGAGGGAGGTAGTATGTAGTCCCTGATAGAGGGAGGTAGTATGTAGGGTCTGATAGAGGGAGGTAGTATGTAGTCCCTGATAGAGGGAGGTAGGGTCTGATAGAGGGAGGTAGTATGTAGGGTCTGATAGAGGGAGGTAGTATGTAGGGTCTGATAGAGGGAGGTAGTATGTAGGGTCTGATAGAGGGAGGTAGTATGTAGGGTCTGATAGGGAGGTAGTATGTAGTCTGATAGAGGGAGGTAGTATGTAGAGTCTGATAGAGGGAGGTAGTATGTAGGGTCTGATAGAGGGAGGTAGTATGTAGGGTCTGATAGAGGGAGGTAGTATGTAGTCCCTGATAGAGGGAGGTAGTATGTAGGGTCTGATAGAGGGAGGTAGTATGTACTCCCTGATAGAGGGAGGTAGTATGTAGGGTCTGATAGAGGGAGGTAGTATGTAGGGTCTGATAGAGGGAGGTAGTATGTAGTCTGATAGAGGAGGTAGTATGTAGGGTCTGATAGAGGGAGGTAGTATGTAGGGTCTGATAGAGGGAGGTAGTATGTAGGGTCTGATAGAGGGAGGTAGTCCCTGATAGAGGAGGTAGTATGTAGGGTCTGATAGAGGGAGGTAGTATGTAGGGTCCCTGATAGAGGGAGGTAGTATGTAGGGTCTGATAGAGGGAGGTAGTATGTAGGGATCTGATCCCTGATAGAGGGAGGTAGTATGTAGGGTCTGATAGAGGGAGGTAGTATGTAGGGTCTGATAGAGGGAGGTAGTATGTAGAGGGAGGTAGTATGTAGGGTCTGATAGAGGGAGGTAGTATGTAGTCTGATAGGGTCTATGAGGGTCTGATAGAGGAGGTAGTATGTAGGGTCTGATAGAGGGAGGTAGTATGTAGTCCCTGATAGAGGGAGGTAGTATGTAGGGTCTGATAGAGGGAGGTAGTATGTAGTCTGATAGAGGGAGGTAGTAGGGTCTGATAGTATGTATGGGGTCTGATAGAGGGAGGTAGTATGTAGGGTCTGATAGAGGTAGGGAGGTAGTATGTAGGGTCTGATAGAGGGAGGTAGTATGTAGTCCCTGATAGAGGGAGGTATGTAGGGTCTGATAGAGGGAGGTAGTATGTAGGGTCTGATAGAGGGAAGGTAGTATGTAGGGTCTGATAGAGGGAGGTAGGTAGTCCCTGATGTAGGGTCCCTGATAGAGGGAGGTAGTATGTAGGGTCTGATAGAGGGAGGTAGTATGTAGGGTCTGATAGAGGGGTAGGTAGAGGGAGGTAGTATGTAGGGTCTGATAGAGGAGGTAGTATGTAGGGTCCCTGATAGAGGGAGGTAGTATGTAGGGTCTGATAGAGGAGGTAGTATGTAGTCTGATAGAGGGAGGTAGTATGTAGGGTCTGATAGAGGGAGGTAGTATGTAGGGTCTGATAGAGGGAGGTAGTATGTAGGGTCTGATAGAGGGAGGTAGTATGTAGGGTCTGATAGAGGGAGGTAGTATGTAGTCCCTGATAGAGGGGAGGTAGTATATAGTCTGATAGAGGGAGGTAGTATGTAGGTCTGATAGAGGGATGTAGTATGTATTGTCTGATAGAGTGAGGTAGTATGTAGGGTCTGATAGAGGGAGGTAGTATGTAGGGTCTGATATAGGGAGGTAGTATGTAGGGTCTGATAGAGGGAGGTAGTATGTAGTCCCTGATAGAGGGAGGTAGTATGTAGGGTCTGATAGAGGGAGGTAGTATGTAGGGTCTGATATAGGGGGTAGGGGTAGTAGTATGTAGTCCCTGATAGAGGGAGGCAGTATGTAGGGTCTGATAGAGGGAGAGTATGTAGGGTCTGATGAGGAGGTAGGGTCCCTGATAGAGGGAGGTAGTATGTAGGGTCTGATAGAGGAGGTAGTATGTAGGGTCTGATAGAGGGAGGTAGTATGTAGGGTCTGATAGAGGGAGGTAGTATGTAGGGTCTGATAGAGGGAGGTAGTATGTAGGGTCTGATAGAGGGAGGTAGTATGTAGGGTCTGATAGAGGGAGGTAGTATGTAGGGTCTGATAGAGGGAGGTAGTATGTAGTGTCTGATAGAGGGAGTTAGTATGATAGTAGGGTCTGATAGAGGAGGTAGTATGTAGGGGTCTGATAGAGGGAGGTAGTATGTAGTGTCTGATAGAGGGAGGTAGTATGGGGTATAGAGGTCTGATAGTGGGAGGTAGTATGTAGGGTCTGATAGAGGGAGGTAGTATGTAGGGTCTGATAGAGGGAGGTAGTATGTAGGGTCTGATAGAGGGAGATAGTATGTAGGGTCTGATAGAGGGAGGTAGTATGTAGTGTCTGATAGAGGGAGGTAGTATGTAGGGTCTGATAGAGGGAGGTAGTATGTAGGGTCTGATAGAGGGAGGTAGTATGTAGTCCCTGATAGGGAGGGAGTATGTAGTCTGATAGAGGGAGGTAGTATGTAGTCTGATATGTCTGAGGGTCTGATAGAGGGAGGTAGTATGTAGTCCCTGATAGAGGGAGGTAGTATGTAGGGTCTGATAGAGGGAGGTAGTATGTAGGGTCTGATAGAGGGAGGTAGTATGTAGGGTCTGATAGAGGGAGGTAGTATGTAGGGTCTGATAGAGGGAGGTAGTTTGTAGTCCCTGATAGAGGGAGGTAGTATGTAGGGTCTGATAGAGGGAGGTAGTATGTAGGGTCTGATAGAGGGAGGTAGTATGTAGGGTGTGATATAGGGAGGTAGTATGTAGGGTCTGATAGAGGGAGGTAGTATGTAGTCCCTGATAGAGGGAGGTAGTATGTAGGGTCTGATAGAGGGAGGTAGTATGTAGGGTCTGATAGAGGGAGGTAGTATGTAGGGTCTGATAGAGGGAGGTAGTATGTACTCCTGATAGAGGGAGGTAGTATCTGATAGAGGGAGGTAGTATGTAGGGTCTGATAGAGGGAGGTAGTATGAGGAAGGTAGTATGGTCTGATAGAGGGAGGTAGTATGTAGGGTCTGATAGAGGGAGGTAGTATGTAGGGTGTGATAGAAGGAGGTAGTATGTAGTCTGATAGAGGAGAGTAGTATGTAGGGTCTGATAGAGGGAGGTAGTATGTAGTCCCTGATAGAGTGAGGTAGTAGGGTGGATAGAGGGAGGTAGTATGTAGGGTCTGATAGAGGGGTAGTATGTAGTCCCTGATAGAGGGAGGTAGGGTAGGGTCTGATAGAGGGAGGTAGTATGTAGGGTCTGATAGAGGGAGGTAGTATGTAGGGTCTGATAGAGGGAGGTAGTATGTAGGGTCTGATAGAGGGAGGTAGTATGTAGGGTCTGATAGAGGGAGGTAGTATGTAGGTCTGATAGAGAGGTAGTATGTAGGGTCTGATAGAGGGAGGTAGTATGTAGGGTCTGAGGGAGGTAGTATGTGATAGGGAGGTAGTATGTAGGGTCTGATAGGGAGGTAGTATGTAGGGTCTGATAGAGGGAGGTAGTATGTAGTCCCTGATAGAGGAGGGAAGTAGTATGTAGGGTGTGATATGTAGGGTCTGATAGAGGGAGGTAGTATGTAGTCTGATAGAGGAGGTAGTATGTAGGGTCTGATAGAGGAGGTAGTATGTAGGGTCTCTGATAGAGGGAGGTAGGTGTATGGGTCTGATAGAGGGAGGTAGTATGTAGGGTCTGATAGAGGGAGGTAGTATGTAGGGTGTGATAGGGAGGTCTGATAGAGGGAGGTAGTATGTAGGGTCTGATAGAGGGAGGTAGTATGTAGGGTCTGGGGTCTGATAGAGGGAGGTAGTATGTAGGGTCTGATAGAGGGAGGTAGTATGTAGGGTCTGATAGAGGTAGGTAGTATGTTGGGTCTGATAGAGGGAAGGTAGTATGTAGGGTGTGATATAGGGAGGTAGTATGTAGAGTCTGATAGAGGGAGGTAGTATGTAGGGTCTGATAGAGGGAGGTAGTATGTAGTCCCTGATAGAGGGAGGTAGTATGTAGGGTCTGATAGAGGGAGGTAGTATGTAGTCCCTGATAGAGGGAGGTAGGTTGTAGGGTCTGATAGAGGGAGGTAGTATGTAGGGTCTGATAGAGGGATGTAGTATGTAGGGTCTGATAGAGGGAGGTAGTATGTAGGGTGTGATATAGGGAGGTAGTATGTAGGGTCTGATAGAGGGAGTAGTTTGTAGATGGTCTGATAGAGGAGGTAGTATGTCCCTGATAGAGGGAGTGTAGTATGTAGGGTCTGATAGAGGGAGGTAGTATGTAGGGTCTGATAGAGGGAGGTAGTATGTAGGGTCTGATATAGGGAGGTAGTATGTAGGGTCTGATAGGTAGGTAGTCCCTGAGGTAGTATGTAGGGTCTGATAGAGGGAGGTAGTATGTAGTCCCTGATAGATAAGGTAGCATGTAGGGTCTGAGGGAGGTAGTATGTAGGGTCTGATAGAGGGAGGTAGTATGTAGTCCCTGATATAGGGAGGTAGTATGTAGGTCTGATAGAGGGAGGTAGTATGTAGTCTGATAGAGGGAGGTAGTATGTAGGGTCTGATAGAGGGAGGTAGTATGTAGAGGGTCTGATAGAGGGGGAGGTAGTATGTAGGGTCTGATAGAGGAGGGAGTATGTAGTATGTAGGGTCTGATAGAGGGGGTAGTATGTAGTCCCTGATAGAGGGAGGTAGTATGTAGGGTCTGATAGAGGGAGGTAGTATGTAGGGTCTGATAGAGGGAGGTAGTATGTAGGGTCTGATATAGGGAGGTAGTATGTAGGGTCTGATAGAGGGAGGTAGTATGTAGTCCCTGATAGAGGGAGGTAGTATGTAGGGTGTGATATAGGGAGGTAGTATGTAGGGTCTGATAGAGGGAGGTAGTATGTAGTCCCTGATAGAGGGAGGTAGTATGTAGGGTCTGATAGATGGAGGTAGTATGTAGGGTCTGATAGAGGAAGGTAGTATGTAGGGTCTGATAGGGAGGTAGTATGTAGGGTCTGATAGAGGGAGGTAGTATGTAGTCTGATAGAGGGAGGTAGTATGTAGGGTCTGATAGAGGGAGGTAGTATGTAGGGTCTGATAGGGAGGTAGTATGTAGGGTCTGATAGAGGGAGGTAGTATGTAGGGTCTGATAGAGGGAGGTAGTATGTAGGGTCTGATAGAGGAGGTAGTATGTAGAGTCTGATAGAGGGAGGTAGTATGTAGGGTCTGATAGAGGGAGGTAGTATGTAGGGTCTGATAGAGGGAGGTAGTATGTAGGTCTGATAGAGGAGGTAGTATGTAGGGTCTGATAGAGGGAGGTAGTATGTAGGGTCTGATAGAGGGAGGTCTGATAGATGTAGGGTCTGATAGAGGGAGGTAGTATGTAGGGTCTGATAGAGGGAGGTAGTATGTAGTCCTGATAGAGGGAGGTAGTATGTAGGGGAGGTCTGATAGAGGGAGGTAGTATGTAGGGTCTGATAGAGGGAGGTAGTATGTAGGGTCTGATAGAGGGAGGTAGTATGTAGGGTCTGATAGAGGGAGGTAGTATGGTCCCTGATAGAGGGAGGTAGTATGTAGTCTGATAGAGGGAGGTAGTATGTAGGGTCTGATAGAGGTAGTATGTAGGTCTGAGTATGTAGTCCCTGATAGAGGGAGGTAGTATGTAGGGTCTGATAGAGGAGGTAGTATGTAGGGTCTGATAGAGGGAGGTAGTATGTAGGGTCTGATAGAGGAGGTAGTATGTAGGGTCTGATAGAGGGAGGTAGTATGTAGGGTCTGATAGAGGGAGGTAGTATGTAGGGTCTGATAGAGGGAGGTAGTATGTAGGGTCTGATAGAGGGAGGTAGTATGTAGGGTCTGATAGAGGGAGGTAGTATGTAGGGTCTGATGAGGGAGGTAGTATGTAGTCCTGATAGAGGGAGGTAGTATGTAGGGTCTGATAGAGGGAGGTAGTATGTAGGGTCTGATAGAGGGAGGTAGTATGTAGTCCCTGATAGAGGGAGGTAGTATGTAGGGTCTGATAGAGGGAGGTAGTATGTAGGGTCTGATAGAGGGAGGTAGTATCTGTAGGGTCTGATAGAGGGAGGTAGTATGTAGGGTCTGATAGAGGGAGGTAGTATGTAGGGTCTGATAGAGGAGGTAGTATGTAGGGTCTGATAGAGGAGGTAGTATGTAGGGTCTGATAGAGGGAGGTAGTATGATAGATAGTAGGGTCTGATAGAGGGAGGTAGTATGTAGGGTCTGATAGAGGGAGGTAGTATGTAGGGTCTGATAGAGGGAGGTAGTATGTAGTCCCTGATAGAGGGAGGTAGTATGTAGGGTCTGATAGAGGGAGGTAGTATGTCCCTAATAGGGGATAGAGTCCCTGATAGAGGGAGGTAGTATGTAGGGTCTGATAGAGGGAGGTAGTATGTAGGGTCTGATAGAGGGAGATAGAGGGAGGTAGTATGTAGGGTCTGATAGAGGGAGGTAGTATGTAGGGTCTGATAGAGGGAGGTAGTATGTAGGGTCTGATAGAGGGAGGTAGTATGTAGGGTCTGATAGGTAGTATGTAGGGTCTGATAGAGGGAGGTAGTATGTAGGGTCTGATAGAGGGGGAGGTAGTATGTAGGGTCTGATAGAGGGAGGTAGTAGGGTGTAGGGTCCCTGATAGAGGGAGGTAGGTAGTCTGATAGAGGGAGGTAGTATGTAGGGTCTGATAGAGGGAGGTTGTAATGTAGGGTAGTATGTAGGGTCTGATAGGAGGTAGTATGTAGGGTCTGATAGAGGGAGGTAGTATGTAGGGTCTGATAGAGGGAGGTAGTATGTAGGGTCTGATAGAGGGAGGTAGTATGTAGGGTCTGATAGAGGGAGGTAGTATGTAGGGTCTGATAGAGGGAGGTAGTATGTAGGGTCTATGTAGGGTCTGATAGAGGGAGGTAGTATGTAGGGTCTGATAGAGGGAGGTAGTATGTAGGGTCTGATAGATAGTAGGGAGGGAGGTAGTATGTAGGGTCTGATAGAGGGAGGTAGTATGTAGGGTCTGATAGAGGGAGGTAGTATGGGGTCTGATAGGGAGGTAGTATGGGAGGTAGTATGTAGGGTCTGATAGAGGGAGGTAGTATGGGGTCTGATAGGGGAGGTAGTATCTGGAGGGGAGGTCTGATCTGATAGAGGAGGTAGTATGTAGGGTCTGATAGAGGGGTAGTATGTAGGGTCTGATAGAGGGAGGTAGTTTGTAGTCCCTGATAGAGGGAGGTAGTATGTAGGGTCTGATAGAGGGAGGTAGTCTGATAGGGTATGTATCTGAGGGAGGTAGTATGTAGGGTCTGATAGAGGGAGGTAGTATCTGATAGGGTCCCTGATAGAGGGAGGTAGTATGTAGGGTCTGATAGAGGGAGGTAGTATGTAGGGTCTGATAGAGGGAGGTAGTATGTAGGGTCTGATAGAGGGAGGTAGTATGTAGTCCCTGATAGAGGGAGAGTATAGAGGGAGGTAGTATGTAGGGTCTGATAGAGGGAGGTAGTATGTAGGGTCTGATAGAGGGAGGTAGTATGTAGGGTCTGATAGAGGGAGTAGTATGTAGGGTCTGATAGAGGGAGGTAGTATGTAGGGTCTGATAGAGGGAGGTAGTATGTAGGGTCTGATAGAGGGAGGTAGTATGTAGGGTCTGATAGAGGGAGGTAGTATGTAGGGTCTGATAGAGGGAGGTAGTATGTAGGGTCTGATAGAGGGAGGTAGTAGTCTGATAGATAGTAGGGTCTGATAGAGGGAGGTAGTATGTAGGGTCTGATAGAGGGAGGTAGTATGTAGGGTCTGATAGAGGGAGGTAGTATGTAGGGTCTGATAGAGGGAGGTAGTATTTAGGGTCTGATAGAGGGAGGTAGTATGTAGGGTCTGATAGAGGGAGGTAGTATGTAGGGTCTGATAGAGGGAGGTAGTATGTAGGGTCTGATAGAGGGAGTTAGTATGTAGGGTCTGATAGAGGGAGGTAGTATGTAGGGTCTGATAGAGGGAGGTAGTATGTAGGGTCTGATAGAGGGAGATAGTATGTATCTGATGTAGGGTCTGATAGAGGAGGTAGTATGTAGGGTCTGATAGAGGGAGGTAGTATGTAGGGTCCCTGATAGAGGGAGGTAGTATGTAGGGTCTGATAGAGGGAGGTAGTATGTAGGGTCTGATAGAGGGAGGTAGTATGTAGGGTCTGATAGAGGGAGGTAGTATGTAGGGTCTGATATAGGGAGGTAGTATGTAGGGTCTGATAGAGGGAGGTAGTATGTAGTCTGATAGAGGGAGGTAGTATGTAGGGTCTGATAGAGGGAGGTAGTATGTAGTGTCTGATAGAGGAGGTATGTAGGGTCTGAGGGTCTGATCTGATAGGGGGAGGTAGTATGTAGGGTCTGATAGAGGGAGGTAGTATGTAGTATGTAGGGTCCCTGGTCTGATAGAGGGAGGTAGTATGTAGGGTCTGATGAGGGAGGTAGTATGTAGTCTGATAGAGGGAGGTAGTATGTAGGGTCTGATAGTAGTATGTAGGGTGATATAGGGAGGTAGTATGTAGGGTCTGATAGAGGGAGGTAGTATGTAGGGTCTGATAGAGGGAGGTAGTATGTAGGGTCTGATAGAGGGAGGTAGTATGTAGTCCCTGATAGAGGGAGGTAGTATGTAGGGTCTGATAGAGGGAGGTAGTATGTAGGGTCTGATAGAGGGAGGTAGTATGTAGGGTCTGATAGAGGGAGGTAGTATGTAGGGTCTGATAGAGGGAGGTAGTATGTAGGGTCTGATAGAGGGAGGTAGTATGTAGGGTCTGATAGAGGGAGGTAGTATGTAGGGTCTGATAGAGGGAGGTAGTATGTAGGGTCTGATAGAGGGAGGTAGTATGTAGGGTCTGATAGAGGGAGGTAGTATGTAGGGTCTGATAGAGGGAGGTAGTATGTAGGGTCTGATAGAGGGAGGTAGGGTATGTAGGGTCTGGATAGAGGGAGGTAGTATGTAGGGTCTGATAGAGGGAGGTAGTATGTAGGGTCTGATAGAGGGAGGTAGTATGTAGGGTCTGATAGAGGGAGGTAGTATGTAGGGTCTGATAGAGGGAGGTAGTATGTAGGGTCTGATAGAGGGAGGTAGTATGTAGGGTCTGATAGAGGGAGGAGTATGTAGGGTCTGATAGAGGGAGGTAGTATGTAGGGTCTGATAGAGGGAGTTAGTATGTAGGGTCTGATAGAGGGAGGTAGTATGTAGGGTCTGATAGAGGGAGGTAGTATGTAGGGTCTGGATAGAGGGAGGTAGTATGTAGGGTCTGATAGAGGGAGGTAGTATGTAGGTCTGATAGAGGGAGGTAGTATGTAGGGTCTGATAGGAGGTAGAGGTCTGATATAGGGGGGTAGTGTAGGGTCTGATAGAGGAGGTCCCTGAGTAGTATGTAGGGTCTGATAGAGGGAGGTAGTATGTAGGGTCTGATAGAGGGAGGTAGTATGTAGGGTCTGATAGAGGGAGGTAGTATGTAGGGTCTGATAGAGGGAGGTAGTATGTAGGGTCTGATAGAGGGAGGTAGTATGTAGGGTCTGGATAGAGGGAGGTAGTATGTAGGGTCTGATAGAGGGAGGTAGTATGTAGGGGTCTGATAGAGGGAGGTAGTATGTAGGGTCTGATAGAGGGAGGTAGTCCCTGATAGAGGGAGGTAGTATGTAGTCTGATAGAGGAGGTATGTAGGGTCTGATAGAGGGAGGTAGTATGTAGGGTCTGATAGAGGGAGGTAGTATGTCCCTGATAGAGGGAGGTCTGATAGGGGAGGTAGTATGTAGGGTCTGATAGAGGGAGGGGAGGTATATGTAGGGTCTGATATAGGGTAGGGTCTGATAGAGGGAGGTAGTATGTAGGGTCTGATAGAGGGAGGTAGTATGTAGGGTCTGATATAGGGAGGTAGTATGTAGGGTCTGATAGAGGGAGGTAGGTAGTATGTAGGGTCTGATAGAGGGAGGTAGTATGTAGGGTCTGATAGAGGGAGGTAGTATGTAGGGTCTGATAGAGGGAGGTAGTATGTAGGGTCTGATAGAGGTAGTATGTAGGGTCTGATAGAGGGAGGTAGTATGTAGGGTCTGATAGAGGGAGGTAGTATGTAGGGTCTGATAGAGGGAGGTAGTATGTCTGATAGAGGGAGGTAGTATGTAGGGTCTGATAGAGGGAGGTATGTAGGTCTGATAGAGGGAGGTAGTATGTATAGAGGAGGCAGTATGGGTCTGATAGAGGGAGATAGTATGTAGGGTCTGATAGAGGGAGGTAGTATGTAGGGTCTGATAGAGGAGAGTATAGGGTCTGATAGAGGGCAGATAGTATGTAGGGTCTGATAGAGGGAGGCAGTATGTAGGGTCTGATAGAGGGAGGTAGTATGTAGGGTCTGATAGAGGGAGGTAGTATGTAGGGTCTGATAGAGGGAGTTAGTATGTAGGGTCTGATAGAGGGAGGTAGTAGGGTCTGATAGAGGGAGGTAGTATGTAGGGTCTGATAGAGGGAGGTAGTATGTAGGGTCTGATAGAGGGAGGTAGTATGTAGGGTCTGATAGAGGGAGGTAGTATGTAGGGTCTGATAGAGGAGGTAGTATGTAGGGTCTGATAGAGGGAGTGTAGTATGTAGGGTCTGATAGGGAGGTATGTAGGGTCTGATAGAGGGAGTGTATGTAGGGTCTGATAGAGGGAGGTAGTATGTAGGGTCTGATAGGGGAGGTCTGATAGAGGGAGGTAGTATGTAGGGTCTGATAGAGGGAGGTAGTATGTAGGGTCTGATAGAGGGAGGTAGTATGTAGGGTCTGATAGTAGGGTCTGATAGAGGGAGGTAGTATGTAGGGTCTGATAAAGGGAGGTAGTATGTAGGGTCTGATAGAGGGAGGTAGTATGTAGGGTCTGATAGAGGGAGGTAGTATGTAGGGTCTGATAGAGGGAGGTAGTATGTAGGGTCTGATAGAGGGAGGTAGTATGTAGGGTCTGATAGAGGGAGGTAGTATGTAGGGTCTGAGGGGAGGTCTGATAGAGGGAGGTAGTATGTAGGGTCTGATAGAGGAGGTAGTATGTAGGGTCTGATAGAGGGAGGTAGTATGTAGGGTCTGATAGAGGGAGGTAGTATGTAGGGTCTGATAGAGGGAGGTAGTATGTAGGGTCTGATAGAGGGAGATAGTAGTATGTAGGGTCTGATAGAGGGAGGTAGTATGTAGGGTCTGATAGAGGGAGGTAGTATGTAGGGTCTGATAGATAGGTAGTCTGATAGAGGGAGGTAGTATGTAGGGTCTGATAGAGGGGTAGTATGTAGGGTCTGATAGAGGGAGGTAGTATGTAGGGTCTGATAGAGGGAGGTAGTATGTAGGGTCTGATAGAGGGAGGTAGTATGTAGGGTCTGATAGGGAGGTAGTCTGATAGTAGTATGTAGGGGTCTGATAGAGGGAGGTAGTAGGGTCTGATAGAGGGAGGTAGTATGTAGGGTCTGATAGAGGGAGGTAGTATGTAGGGTCTGATAGAGGGAGGTAGTATGTAGGGTCTGATAGAGGGAGAGTAATGTAGTATGTAGGGTCTGATAGAGGAGAGGTAGGGTCTGATGAGGGAGGTAGTATGTAGGGTCTGATAGAGGGAGGTAGTATGTAGGGTCTGATAGAGGGAGGTAGTATGTAGGGATAGAGGGAGGTAGTATGTAGGGTCTGATAGAGGGAGGTAGTATGTAGGGTCTGATAGAGGGAGGTAGTATGTAGGGTCTGAGGGTCTGATAGAGGGAGGTAGTATGTAGGGTCTGATAGAGGGAGGTAGTATGTAGGGTCTGATAGAGGGAGGTAGTATGTAGGGTCTGATAGAGGGAGGTAGTATGTAGGGTCTGATAGAGGGAGGTAGTATGTAGGGTCTGATAGAGGGAGGTAGTATGTAGGGTCTGATAGAGGAGGTAGTATGTAGGGTCTGATAGAGGGAGGTAGTATGTAGGGTCTGATAGAGGGAGGTAGTATGTAGTCCCTGATAGAGGGAGGTAGTATGTAGGGTCTGATAGAGGGAGGTAGTATGTAGGGTCTGATAGAGGGAGGTAGTATGTAGGGTCTGATAGAGGGAGGTAGTATGTATGGTCTGATAGAGGGAGGTAGTATGTAGGTCCTGATAGAGGGAGGTAGTATGTAGGGTGTGATAGAGGGAGGTAGTATGTAGGGTCTGATAGAGGGAGGTAGTATGTATGATAGGGGAGGTAGTATGTAGGGTCTGATAGAGGGAGGTAGTATGTAGTCCCTGATAGAGGGAGGTAGTATGTAGGGTCTGATAGAGGGAGGTAGTATGTAGGTGATAGAGGAGGTAGTATGTAGGGTCTGATAGAGGGAGGTAGTATGTAGGGTATGATAGAGGGAGGTAGTATGTAGGGCCTGATAGAGGGAGGTAGTATGTAGGGTCTGATAGAGGGAGGTAGTATGTAGGGTCTGATAGAGGAGTTAGTATAGTAGGGTCTGATAGAGGGAGGTAGTATGTAGTCCCTGATAGAGGGAGGTAGGGTATGTAGGGTCTGATAGAGGGAGGTAGTATGTAGGGTCTGATAGAGGGAGGTAGTAGGTAGTAGTTAGTAGGGTCTGATAGAGGGAGGTAGTATGTAGTCCCTGGTCTGATAGAGGGAGGTAGTATGTAGGGTCCTGATAGAGGGAGGTAGTATGTAGGGTCTGATAGAGGGAGGTAGTATGTAGTCCCTGATAGAGGGAGGTCTGATATACAATATAAGCCACTGTTCAGACTCTTTTGAGTTTTACCGGCCAACCAGGAAGGAATGTCTAGAGACGGGTAGATAAAATGCTTGGGCTGTGGTCTCTAAGATAAGAGGAAACCACACACACAGACAGACAGATGCTGTTATTCGGGAGACCAACATTGTCCCAGTGCTGAAAATAAACGAGGTGACATGCCCGAATGACTTGTCGCCCCGTCGTGCTATCCTCGGTTATCATGAAGTGCTTCAGGAGGCTGGTCAAGGCCAGGAACACGGGACCCAATTAGCCTACTGCTCTAACAGATCCATGGCTATTCACACGGCCGTATCTCAGCTGGACTAGAGGGACACTGGACCCAATTAGCCTACTGCTCTAACAGATCCAGGGCTATTCACACGGCTGTAACACATCTGGACTAGGGGACCACCTATGTGAGAATGCTGTTCATTGACTACAGTTCAGCATTCAACACTATTGTTCCCTCCAAGCTCAACACAAGCTCAGAGTCCTGGGTCTGGACACCAAGGTCAGAGTCCTGGTTCTGGACACCAAGCTCAGAGCCCTGGGTCTGGACACCAAGCTCAGAGCCCTGGGTCTGGACACCAAGGTCAGAGTCCTGGTTCTGGACACCAAGCTCAGAGTCCTGGGTCTGGACACCAAGCTCAGAGCCCTGGGTCTGGACACCAAGCTCAGACCCTGGGTCTGGACACCAAGCTCAGAGCCCTGGGTCTGGACACCAAGCTCAGAGCCCTGGGTCTGGACACCAAGCTCAGAGCCCTGGGTCTGGACACCAAGCTCAGAGCCCTGGCTCTGGACACCAAGCTCAGAGCCCTGGGTCTGGACACCAAGCTCAGAGCCCTGCGTCTGGACACCAAGCTCAGAGCCTTGGGTCTGGACACCAAGCTCAGAGCCCTGGGTCTGGATACCAAGCTCAGAGCCCTGGGTCTGGACACCAAGCTCAGAACCCTGGTTCTGGACACCAAGCTCAGAGCCCTGGGTCTGGACACCAAGCTCAGAGCCCTGGGTCTGGACACCAAGCTCAGAGCCCTGGGTCTGGATACCAAGCTCAGAGCCCTGGTTCTGGAAATCAAGCTCAGAGCCCTGGGTCTGGATACCAAGCTCAGAACCCTGGTTCTGGACACCAAGCTCAGAGCCCTGGTTCTGGACACCAAGCTCAGAGCCTCGTGTCTGGACACCAAGCTCAGAGCCCTGGGTCTGGACACCAAGCTCAGAGCCCTGGGTCTGGACACCAAGCTCAGAACCCTGGTTCTGGACACCAAGCTCAGAGCCCTGGGTCTGGACACCAAGCTCAGAGCCCTGGGTCTGGACACCAAGCTCAGAGCCCTGGGTCTGGACACCAAGCTCAGAGCCCTGGGTCTGGATACCAAGCTCAGAGCCCTGGTTCTGGACACCAAGCTCAGAGCCCTGGTTCTGGACACCAAGCTCAGAGCCTCGTGTCTGGACACCAAGCTCAGAGCCCTGGGTCTGGATACCAAGCTCAGAGCCCTGGTTCTGGACACCAAGCTCAGAGCCCTGGGTCTGGATACCAAGCTCAGAGCCCTGGATCTGGATTCTACCCTCTGAAACTGGATCCTGGATTTCCTGACGGGCAGACCACAGGCTGTGATCTAACCCTCCATCTTTCCTCCTCTTCCTCTCCTCTCCTCCTTCATCTCTCCTCCTCTTCCTCTAACCCTTCAAATCTCTTCCTCTCCTTATAACCCTTCATCTCTCCTCCTCCTCTAACCCTTCACCTCCCTCCCTCCCTCCCTCCCCTCCCTCCCTCCCTCCCTCCCTCCTCCCCTCCCTCCCTCCCTCCTCCCTCCCCTCCCTCCCTCCCTCCCTCCCTCCCTCCCTCCCTCCCTCCCTCCCTCCCTCCCCAAAGTTAAACAGCATATATCAGGAGGGTGGCGGTCATGGTGATATACAGCCAGCACTGCAGCCCATCCCTGACAAACACACAGGCGCAAGCACCCAGAGGCTCACACACACTCAGAGGCATGCACGCACACACACACACACCCCTCTCTAAGACAAATAGTGGTCTATCTGTGGGAACGGCAGCCACTGACATCATTATTTGTCTAGTGAGATAAGAGGGCCGTGGCTGGAGGTGGCCTGCGTGTGTCGGCCGGACTGACTGATGCATCAACACCAGAGGAGTGTGTCTAGTCAGTCAGACGGACAGACAGCCAGACAGACAGACAGCCAGACAGACAGACAGACAGACAGACAGAAAGACAGACAGACAGACAGACAGACAGACAGACAGACAGACAGACAGACAGACAGACAGACAGACAGACGGACGGACGGACAGACAGCCAGACAGACAGACAGACAGACAGACAGACAGACGGACGGACGGACGGACGGACGGACGGACAGACAGACAGACAGACAGACAGACAGACAGACAGACAGACAGACAGACAGACAGACAGACAGACAGACAGACAGACAGACAGACAGACAGACAGACAGACAGACAGACAGACAGACGGACGGACGGACAGACAGCCAGACAGACAGACAGACAGACAGACAGACAGACAGACAGACAGACAGACAGACAGACAGACAGACAGACAGACAGAAAGACAGACAGACAGACAGTGATGTGGAAGTGGTCTGTCTCTGTCAGAGAGAGAGGGACTCAAAGACATAGGGAAGGAGAGTGGGAGGAAGGAGAGTGGGAGGAAATGAGAGAAGGAGAGCAAGATTGAAGGAGAGAGGGAGCAAAGGAGCAAGGGAGAGAAGGGAGAGAGGGAGGAGAGAAGGAGGGAGGGAAGGAATGAGAGAGAGAGGGAGGAATGAGAGAGGGAGAGAAGGAGGGAAGGAAGGAGAGAGGGGAGAAGGAGAGAGAGGGAGGGAAGGAGAGCAAGGGAGAGGGAAGGAGAGAGGGAGAGAAGAAGAGAGAGAGGGAAGGAGAGAGGGAGGGAATGAGAGAGAGTGAGGGAATGAGAGAGAGAGAGGGAGAGGGAAGGAGAGAGAGGGGAGAGGGAAGGAAAGAGAGGGAGGAGGAAGGAGAGAGGGAGAGGGAGAGGAAAGGAGAGAGGGAGAGTGAAAGGAGAGAGGGAGGGGAAGGAGAGAGAGGGAGAGGGAAAGGAGAGGGAAGGAGAGAGAGGGAGAGGGAAGGAGAGAGGGGGAGAGGGAAGGAGAGAGAGGGAGAGGGAAGGAGAGGGGAGAGGAGAGAGGGAGAGGGAAGGAGAGAGGGAGGGGGAAGAAGAGATGGAGTTTGCTGACCGACCATCACACCATCCACCATCCACCTTCTCTGAAGAGCACTTAACCTTACTGAGGACGCATCATCACCCCATTACCCTCATCTCATCCCCCTCTTTAGATAACAAACCAGCTGTCACCACCTGAGCCCATCGGCCCTCATCTCAAATCAAATCAATTCAAATGTTATTGGTCACATGGTTAGCAGATGTTAATGGTCACATGGTTAGCAGATGTTATTGGTCACATGGTTAGCAGATGTTATTGGTCACATGGTTAGCAGATGTTATTGGTCACATGGTTAGCAGATGTTATTGGTCACATGCTTAGCAGATGTTAATGGTCACGTGGTTAGTAGATGTTATTGGTCACATACACATAGTTAGCAGATGTTATTGGTCACATACACATGGTTAGCAGATGTTAATGTGAGTGTAAAGAAATGCTTGTGCTTCTAGTTCTGACAGTGCAGTAATATCTAACATGTAGTATCTAACATTTTCACAACAACTACCTAATATACACATCTAAATGGGTGAATGAGAACATGTGCATATAAATATATATATGAGCGATGACCGAGCGGCATAGGCAAGATGCAGTAGATGGTCTAGAATATAATATATACATAGATGAGTAATGAAAGATGAGTAAACATTATTAGAGTGGCATTGTTTAAAGTGACGACCATTTATTATAGTGACCAGTATTTTGGTCTCAAAGTAGGCAGCTCTGGCTGGAGTTGAGTCAATATGTTGGCAGCAAGCCACTCAATGTTAGTGATCGCAATTTAACAGTCTGATGGCCTTGAGATAGAAGCTGTTTAGCAGTCTGATGGCCTTGAGACAGAAGCTGATTTTCAGTCTCTCGGTCCCAGCTTTGATGCACCTGTACTGACCTCGCCTTCTGGATGATAGCGGGGTGAACAGGCAGTGGCTTGGGTGGTTGTTGTCCTTGATGATCTTTTTGGCCTTCCTGTGACATTGGGTGGTGTAAGTGTCATGAAGGGCAGGAGGTTTGCCCCCGGTGATGCGTTGTGCAGACCTCACTACCCCATGGAGAGCCTTGCGGTTGAGGGCGGAGCAGTTGCCGTACCAGGCGGTGATACAGCCCGCCAGGATGCTCTCGATTATGCATCTGTAAAAGTTTGTCAGGGTTTTGGGTGACAAGCCAAATTTCTTCGGCATCCTGTCTGTGTGTGTGGACCCCTTCAATTTGTCTGTGATGCGGAGGAACTTAAAACTTTCTGTCCCTTCGATATGGATAGGGGGGTGCTCCCTCTGTTGTTTCCTGTAGTCCACAATCCTCTCCTTTCTTTTGTTGATGTTGAGTGAGAGCACAAGCCCACAACACCTCCTCCCTGTAGGCCGTCTCGTTGTTGTTGATCATCAAGCCCACTACTGTTGTGTTGTCTGCAAACTTGATGATTGAGTTGGAGGCGTGCATGGCCACACAGTCATGGGTGAACAGGGAGTACAGGAGAGGGCTGAGAACGCACCCTTGTGGGGCCCCAGTGTTGAGGATCAGCAAAGTGGAGATGTTGTTTCCTATCTTCACCACCAGGAGGGGGCGGCCCGTCAGAAAGTCCAGGGCCCATTTGCACAGGGCGGGGTCGAGACCCAGGTGTTTGGAGGGTACTATGGTGTTGAATGCTGAGTTGTAGTCAATGAACAGCATTCTTACATAGGTATTCCTCTTGTCCAGATGGGTTAGGGCAGTGTGTAGTACGATAGCAATTGCATCGTCTGTAGACCTGTTGGGGCGGTATGCAAACTGAAGTTTGAAGGTTTCAGGTAGAGGTGATATGGTCCTTAACTATGATCCTCAAAGCATTTTATGATGACAGAAGTGAGTGCTACGGGGCGTTATTGTCATTCAGTTCAGTTATATTTGCCTTCTTGGATACAGGAAAAATGGTGGCCATCTTGAAGCATGTGGGGACAGCAGACTGGGATATGGAGAGATTGAATGTGTCCGTAAACTCTCCAGCCAGCTGGTCTGAACTCGCTCTGAGGACGCGGCTGGGGATGCCGTCTGGACCTGCATCCTTGCGAGGGTTAACACTTTTAAATGTTTTCCTCATGTTGCCCAAAGAGAAGGAGGGGTGGTGCAGTGCTTGTTAGTTGGCCACAACGGTGTATTATCCTCAAAGCTGTCAAAGAAGGTGTTTAGTTTGTCTGAAAGTGTGTCGTTGGTGTCCGTGACGTGGCTGGTTTTCTTCCTGTAGAGCCACATACGTCTCGTGTCTGAGCCGTTGAATTGTGACTCCACTTTGTCACTTTGTACTGGCATTTAGCTGATTGCCTCACGGAGGGAATAACTACACTGTTTACATTCGGCCATATGCCCAGACCTCTTTCCATGGTAAAATGCAATTTCATTTTTGCGCGAATGCTGCCATCCATCCACGGTTTCTGGTTCGGGTTTTAATAGTCACGGTGGGAACAACATCTCCTATGCACTTCCTTATAAACTTTCTCACCGAGTTTTATAGATAGTCTTATAGATGTTGTTATCTGAGGCTATCCCAACCATTTTGAAGCGTTGATTCAGACTGGAATGGTTCTAGTCACCTGTTTGAGTTCCTCTCTCCTCTCTCCACTCTCCTCTCTCCCCTCTCCTCTCTCCTCTCTTCCCTCTCCACTCTCCTCTCTCCACTCTCCTCTCTCCCCTCTCCTCTCTCCTCTCTTCCCTCTCCACTCTCCTCTCTCCACTCTCCTCTCTCCCATCTCCTCTCTCCTCTCTTCCCTCTCCACTCTCCTCTCTCCACTCTCCTCTCTCCCCTCTCCTCTCTCCTCTCTTCCCTCTCCACTCTCCACTCTCCTCTCTCCCCTCTCTTCTCTTCCATCTCCACTCTCCTCTCTTCCCTCTCCACTCTCCTCTCTTCCCTCTCCACTCTCCTCTCTTCCTACATCTTTAGATAACAATCCCCCCTTCTCCCCCTCTCCTCTCTCCCCCTCCTCTCTCCTCTCTTCCCTCTCCACTCTCCTCTCTCCACTCTCCTCTCTCCCCTCTCCTCTCTCCTCTCTTCCCTCTCCACTCTCCTCTCTCCACTCTCCTCTCTCCCCTCTCCTCTCTCCTCTCTTCCCTCTCCACTCTCCACTCTCCTCTCTCCCCTCTCTTCTCTTCCATCTCCACTCTCCTCTCTTCCCTCTCCACTCTCCTCTCTTCCCTCTCCACTCTCCTCTCTTCCTACATCTTTAGATAACAATCCCCCTCTTCTCCTCTTCACCGCCATCCGGGCCCGTCGGCGCTCGTCTCATCCCCCTCTTCTCCTCCACAGCCACATTTCAGCCACACTAGTGATACTTCACACGTTCATTCATTCATCTGCTCGCTCGCTGCTCAGTTCAAAGCCTTGGCAGACCAAACTAGGCAAACAGCAGAGGAATGTGTCATGGTCCAGGGATTCACCATCAGCTTCTGACACAACAACATACAGGACCTTCCAAATTGACCACATTCCTTATAAGCCCTGGTCAAAAGTAGTGCACTAAATAGGGAATAGGTTGCCATTTGGGACTGGGACACAAGTCCCTGGTCATTTGTCCTGGCCTGGACGGCTCTAATGGTCTCCCTGATTGAGCTCTCACTTCCTTCAGCTGCTTATCCAAATGTGGAGCACTCCCCTGGGAGCAACTATTGGCCTGTGGGAGGGAGGGAAGGAGGGAGGGAGGGATATGGTTGGAGGGAGGGAAGGATGGAGAGAGAGAGAGACAGAGAGAGGGGGATGGATGGGGAGAGAGAGAGGGAGACAGAGAGAGGGGGATGGATGGATAGATGGAGAGAGAGAGACAGAGAGAGGGGGATGATGGCGAGAGAGAGACAGAGAGAGGGGGATGGATGGAGAGAGAGAGAGATGGATTGATGGCTCAGTGGTTCAGATGGATCGGACCCCCCGACTCCCAGTTTTCCATCAACACAAATGACCAATCTTTCTCTCCCTTCATCCCCATCCAGACAGCGATGTGTGATAGAGAGGAGCCTGTTCAGACCATCTCCTAACGTCAGTCATCGAAGACCTTCAGACCCCAGGGAGGTCCTACTGAACATACAGACCACCAGAGAGAGAGAATACACAGAAGAGACATAGAAAAAGAGACATAAAGGGAGAGAGAAGAGAGAGAGAAAGAGAGAGAGAGAGAGAGAGAGAGAGAGAGAGAGGGAGAGAGGGAGAGAGAGAAGACAGAGGGAGAGATAAATAGAGAGGAGAGAGAGAGAGGGGGGGGAGAGAGAAGAGAGAGAGGGGGGAGGGGGAGAGAGAAGAGAGAGAAGAGAGTGAGGGAGAGAGAGAGAGAGAGAGAGAGAGAGAGAGAGAGAGAGAGAGAGGGAGAGAGAGAGAGAATTAGGCCGATACCCACTAATTATCAAAATCCAGAAAAGAGACTTTATATTCTATAACCACCTAAAAGGAAGCGATTCCCAAACCTTCCACAACAAAGCCATCACCTACAGAGAGATGAACCTGGAGAAGAGTCCCCTAAGCAAGCTGGTCCTGGGGCTCTGTTCACAAACACACCCTACAGAGCCCCAGGACAGCAGCACAATTAGACCCAACCAAATCATGAGAAAACAAAAACATAATTACTTGACACATTGGAAAGAATTAACAAAAAAACAGAGCAAACTAGAATGCTATTTGGCCCGACACAGAGAGTACACAGCGGCAGAATACCTGACCACTGTGACTGACCCAAAATTAAGGAAAGCTTTGACTATGTACAGACTCAGTGAGCATAGCCTTGCTATTGAGAAAGGCCACCGTAGGCAGACATGGCTCTCAAGAGAAGACAGGCTATGTGCTCACTGCCCACAAAATGAGGTGGAAACTCAGCTGCACTTCCTAACCTCCTGCCCAATGTATGACCATATTAGAGAGACATATTTCCCTCAGATTACACAGATCCACAAAGAATTCGAAAGCAATTCCAATTTTGAAAAACTCCCATATCTACTGGGTGAAATTCCACAGTGTGACATCAGAGCAGCAAGATTTTTGACCTGTTGCCACGAGAAAAGGGCAACCAGTGAAGAACACGCACCATTGTAAATACAACCCATATCTATGCTTATTTATTTTATCTTGTGTCCTTTACCATTTGTACATTGTTAAAACACTGTATATATATATAATATGACATTTGTAATGTCTTTATTGTTTTGAAACTTCTGTATGTGTGATGTCTACTGTTCATTTTTATTGTTTATTTCACTTTATATATTATCTACCTTACTTGCTTTGGCAATGTTAACACATGTTTCCCATGCCAATAAAGCCCTTGAATTGAATTGAATTGAGAGAGAGAGAGGGAGAGAGAGGGAGAGAGAGACGAGAGAGAGAGAGAGAGAGAGAGCGAGAGAGAGAGAGAAATAGAGAGGAGAGAGAGAGAGAGAGAGAGAGAGAGGGAGAGAGAGAAATAGAGAGGAGAGAGAGAGAGAGAGAGAGAGAGAGAGAGAGAGAGAGAGAGAGCCCAGCCCTTGACCAGTTGCACTACTGCCAACCTACCTCTGCCCAGCCCATCTCCTTTCAGCCTCTGCCAAGCGAATCACCAGCAGGCTGACACATCTCTCCTTTGATCTCTCTCTCTCTCTCTGTCATGTGTTTGTTTCTCCTCGCTGGGAGAGGAGGAGAGGAGACGCATGGTTACATCTTCCATTACCGTCTGAGGAGATTCCTTCCGTCCTCTTTGGCAGGACATTAAACCAGACTGAAGCAGGAGAGCATCACACACACCCTGCAGGTGCACACACACACACACACACACAGACACACACACACACACACACACACACACACACACACACACACACACACACACACACACACACACACACACACACACACACACACACACACACACACAGACACACACACACACACACACAGACACACAGACACACACACACACAGACACGCACACGAACACACACAAACAGACACAGACACACACACACACACACACACACACACACAGACAGACACACAGACACACACACACACACACACACACACACACACACACACACACACACACACACACACACACACACACACACACACACACACACACACACACACACACACACACACACACACACACACACACACACACACTGCCCAACAGTGTAGTTTTCACCAGCTCCAGCTTCCCTCAGAACTGATCTACACACAATCAGCTGTAACTACACTGTGACACACCAACTCACCATACAGACCAGTCAGCTGTAACTACACTGTGACACACCAACTCACCATACAGACCAATCAGCTGTAACTACACTGTGACACACCAACTCACCATACAGACCAGTCAGCTGTAACTACACTGTGACACACCAACTCACCATACAGACCAATCAGCTGTAACTACACTGTGACACACCAACTCACCATACAGACCAATCAGCTGTAACTACACTGTGACACACCAACTCACCATACAGACCAATCAGCTGTAACTACACTGTGACACACCAACTCACCATACAGACCAATCAGCTGTAACTACACTGTGACACACCAACTCACCATACAGACCAATCAGCTGTAACTACACTGTGACACACCAACTCACCATACAGACCAATCAGCTGTAACTACACTGTGACACACCAACTCACCATACAGACCAATCAGCTGTAACTACACTGTGACACACCAACTCACCATACAGACCAATCAGCTGTAACTACACTGTGACACACCAACTCACCATACAGACCAATCAGCTGTAACTACACTGAGTCTTGCAGGGCAGCTATTAGGCCAAGGAGAGTAAGGACAGTGGAGAGAGGAGGGGAGAGGGGGGAGAGAGGAGAGGGGAGAGAAGAGAGAGGAGAGTGGAGAGGGAAGAGAAGAGGGGAGAGAGGAGAGGGGAGAGTGAAGAGAGGAGAGGGGAGAGAGGAGAGTGGAGAGGGAAGAGAGGAGAGGGGAGAGAGGAGAGTGGAGAGGGAAGAGAGAAGATAGGAGAGGGGAGAGAGGAGAGAGGAGAGGGGAGAGAGGAGAGGGGAGAGAGGAGAGGGGAGAGAGAAGAGAAGAGAAGAGAGGGGAGAGGGGAGAGGGAGAGGGGAGAGGGGAGAGTGAAGAGAGGAGAGGGGAGAGAGGAGAGTGGAGAGCGAAGAGAGAAGATAGGAGAGGGGAGAGGAGGAGAGGAGAGGGGAGAGAGGAGAGGGGGAGAGGGAGAGGGAGAGAGAAGAGAAGAGAAGAGAGGGGAGAGGGAGAGAGAGGGAGAGGGGGAGAGAGAAGAGAAGAGAAGAGAGGGGAGAGGGGAGAGGGGAGAGAGGAGAGGGGAGAGGGAGAGAGGAGAGTGGAGAGGGGAGAAGGGAGAGGCGAGAGAGGAGAGGGGAGAGAGAAGAGAAGAGAAGAGAAGAGAGGGGAGAGGGGAGAGAGGAGAGGGGAGAGGGGAGAAGAGAGGGGAGAAAGGAGAGATGAAACTAGAAGATGGCCGGTAGTATGGATGATCTAAGGGATGCCTAGTAGACTAAACAATGAGCTCAAACAGCACTCTAGTACAGGACCCTCCTGAGAGCCATAGGCTGCTGTCACTGGAGCTCTGAGGGAGGGAGACAGGGAGACAGATAGAGGGTAAAATGAGATAAAGAGGAGGAGAGAGGGGGAGATAAAGAAAGGAGATGGAAAAGGAGGAAGAGGAGAGAAAGGCTGTCTCTCTTCTCTCTCTGTCTCTGTGTACCCTCTCTTCTCTCTCTGTCTCTGTGTACCCTCTCTTCTCTCTCTGTCTCTGTGTACCCTCTCTTCTCTCTCTGTCTCTGTGTACCCTCTCTTCCCTCTCTGTCTCTCTCTTCTCTCTCTTCCCTCTCTGTCTCTCTCTTCTCTCTCTTCTCTCTCTGTCTCTGTCTACCCTCTCTTCCCTCTCTGTCTCTGTCTACCCTCTCTTCTCTCTCTGTCTCTGTGTACCCTCTCTTCTCTCTCTGTCTCTGTGTAGCCTCTCTTCTCTCTCTGTCTCTGTGTACCCTCTTCTCTCTCTGTCTCTGTGTACCCTCTCTTCCCTCTCTGTCTCTCTCTTCTCTCTGTGTCTCTGTGTACCCTCTCTTCCCTCTCTGTCTCTCGCTTCTCTCTCTTCTCTCTCTGTCTCTGTCTACCCTCTCTTCTCTCTCTGTCTCTGTGTACCCTCTCTTCTCTCTCTGTCTCTGTGTACCCTCTCTTCTCTCTCTGTCTCTGTGTACCATCTCTTCTCTCTCTGTCTCTGTGTACCCTCTCTTCTCTCTCTGTCTCTGTGTACCCTCTCTTCTCTCTCTGTGTAGCCTCTCTTCCCTCTCTGTCTCTGTGTACCCTCTCTTCTCCCTCTGTCTCTGTCTACCCTCTCTTCCCTACTCTGTCTCTGTGTACCCTCTCTTCTCTCTCTGTCTCTGTGTACCCTCTCTTCTCTCTCTGTCTCTGTGTACCCTCTCTTCTCTCTCTGTCTCCGTGTACCCTCTCTTCTCTCTCTGTCTCTGTCTACCCTCTCTTCTCTCTCTGTCTCTGTGTACCCTCTCTTCTGTCTCTGTGTAGCCTCTCTTCCCTCTCTGTCTCTGTGTACCCTCTCTTCTCTCTCTGTCTCTGTCTACCTTCTCTTCTCTCTCTCTCTGTCTACCCTCTCTTCTCTCTCTGTCTCTGTCTACCCTCTCTTCTCTCTCTGTCTCTGTGTACCCTCTCTTCTCTCTCTGTCTCTGTCTACCCTCTCTTCTCTCTCTGTCTCTGTGTACCCTCTCTTCTCTCTCTGTCTCTGTCTACCCTCTCTTCTCTCTCTGTCTCTGTGTACCCTCTCTTCTCTCTCTGTCTCTGTGTACCCTCTCTTCTCTCTCTGTCTCTGTCTACCCTCTCTTCTCTCTCTGTCTCTGTGTACCCTCTCTTCCCTCTCTGTCTCTGTCTACCCTCTCTTCTCTCTCTGTCTCTGTGTAGCCTCTCTTCTCTCTCTGTCTCTGTCTACCAACTCTTCTCTCTCTGTCTCTGTGTACCCTCTCTTCTCTCTCTGTCTCTGTGTACCCTTCCTTCCAGCTCTTCATTTCTCTTCACCCTATTTTCTATTCCTCCCTTCTTCTCTGTCTCTGCCTCTCTCCCTCTCTGCTTCTCTCTCTCTCTGCCTCTCTCTCTCTCTCTGCCTCTCTCTCTCTCTGCCTCACTCTCTCTGCCTCGCTCTCTGCCTCACTCTCTCTGCCTCTCTCTCTTCCTCTCTCTCTCTCTGCCTCTCTCTCTCTTTCTCTCTCTCTCTTTCTACCCCCCCCCTCTCTCTCTCTTTCTACCCCCCTCTCTCTCTTGTTTTCTCGCTCTTTCTCTATCCTTCATTCTGTTCTGGCCACATCAAAGCCCTGGAGAAGCTCACAGGCACATTCCATGGCTGCTCCTGAGAGTCTGCAACACGGCACTGTGTGTGTGTGTGTGTGTATGTGTATGTCGGTATGTGTGTGAATTTGTGTGTTTGGGTGTGTATGTGTACCTGAATGTACTGTATGTGTGTCTGTGTGGATTTTTGAGTGAAGCAAATTTGATTGGTCACATTCACCGAATACAACAGGTATAGATAGACCTTGTTAAGTAAAAAATATATATAATAATAAAAATAAAAATATATAATTAAATAGCAGCAGTAAAATAACAGTAGCGTGGCTATATACAGAGGTATATACCTGTATCCATCTTTCTGTAAAGAGATCTTAATGATGAGAGAGGGAGATAGAAGGAGAGCAGGAGGGAGGGAGGGAGGGAGGGAGGGAGGGAGGGAGGGAGGGAGGGAGGGAGGGAGGGAGGGAGGGAGGGAGGGAGGGACAGTAAATAACAGTAGCGTGGCTATATACAGAGGTATATACCTGTATCCATCTTTCTGTAAACAGATCTTAATGATGAGAGAGGGACATAGAAGGAGAGCAGGAGGGAGGGAGGGAGGGAGGGACAGTAAATAACCGTAGCATGGCTATATACAGAGGTATATACCTGTATCCATCTTTCTTTAAACAGATCTTAACGATGAGAGAGGGAGGGAGGGAGGGAGGGAGGGAGGGAGCGAGGGAGGGAGGGAGGGAAAGAGAGAGAGTGAGAGGGAGGGAGGGAGGGAAAGAGAGAGAGAGAGTGAGAGGGAGGGAGGGAGGGAGGGAAAGAGAGAGAGAGAGTGAGAGGGAGGGAGGGAGGGAGGGGGGGGAGAGAGAGGGGAGGTAAGGAGAGAGTGGGAGGGAGGGAGGGAGGGAGGGAAGAGAGAGAGTGAGAGGGAGGGAGGGAGGGAGGGGGAGGGAGGGAGGGAAAGAGGGGGAGGGAGGGAGGGAGGGAGGGAGGGAGAGGGAGGGAGAAGGAGAGACAGGGAGGTAAGGAGAGAGTGGGAGGGAGGGAGGGAGGGAGGGAGGGAGGGAGGGAGGGAGGGAGGGAGGGAGGGAGGGAGAGAGAGGGACGGAGGGAGGGAGGGAGGGAGGGAGGGAGGGAGGGAGGGAGGGAGAGAGGGACGGAGGGAGGGAGGGAGGCTCTCTCCATCCCGTCCCAGCCTCCCTCCCCCCAATGATGAAATATATCACAGAATCACAGATGTGTGTCCCAAATGACAGCCTTTTCCCTAATAGAGTTTTTGACCAGGGCCCATAGAGAATAGAATGACCTTTGGGACAGAGCCTATCACAGCGCAGAGTGGAATCGCGGCATCTCTCTAAACATCTGTTACAAAGAGCTTATGGTTAAGACCCAAGTGTTACCAACCTGAACCATTACTCATGAAGTGTCTCAGAGAGTCCTGATCTCGGATCAGGTCCCCTCATGTCCAGGTTAACGTATTCATTATGATTTAAAAGGCCAAACTGATCTCGGATCAGGTCCCCTCATGTCCAGGTTCACGTATTCATTATGATTTAAAAGGCCAAACTGATCTCGGATCAGGTCCCCTCATGTCCAGGTTAACGTATTCATTATGATTTAAAAGGCCAAACTGATCTCGGATCAGGTCCCCTCATGTCCAGGTTAACGTATTCATTATGATTTAAAAGGCCAAACTGATCTCGGATCAGGTGCCCTCATGTCCAGGTTAACGTATTCATTATGATTTAAAAGGCCAAACTGATCTCGGATCAGGTCCCCTCATGTCCAGGTTAACGTATTCATTATGATTTAAAAGGCCAAACTGATCTCGGATCAGGTCCCCTCATGTCCAGGTTAACGTATTCATTATGATTTAAAAGGCCAAACTGATCTCGGATCAGGTGCCCTCATGTCCAGGTTAACGTATTCATTATGATTTAAAAGGCCAAACTGATCTCGGATCAGGTCCCCTCATGTCCAGGTTAACGTATTCATTATGATTTAAAAGGCCAAACTGATCTCGGATCAGGTGCCCTCATGTCCAGGTTAACGTATTCATTATGATTTAAAAGGCCAAACTGATCTCGGATCAGGTCCCCTCATGTCCAGGTTAACGTATTCATTATGATTTAAAAGGCCAAACTGATCTCGGATCAGGTGCCCTCATGTCCAGGTTAACGTATTCATTATGATTTAAAGGCCAAACTGATCTTGGATCAGGTGCCCTCATGTCCAGGTTAACGTATTCATTATGATTTAAAAGGCCAAACTGATCTCGGATCAGGTCCCCTCATGTCCAGGTTAACGTATTCATTATGATTTAAAAGGCCAAACTGATCTCGGATCAGGTCCCCTCATGTCCAGGTTAACGTATTCATTATGATTTAAAAGGCCAAACTGATCTCGGATCAGGTCCCCTCATGTCCAGGTTAACGTATTCATTATGATTTAAAAGGCCAAACTGATCTCGGATCAGGTGCCCTCATGTCCAGGTTAACGTATTCATTATGATTTAAAAGGCCAAACTGATCTCGGATCAGGTCCCCTCATGTCCAGGTTAACGTATTCATTATGATTTAAAAGGCCAAACTGATCTCGGATCAGGTGCCCTCATGTCCAGGTTAACGTATTCATTATGATTTAAAAGGCCAAACTGATCTCGGATCAGGTCCCCTCATGTCCAGGTTAACGTATTCATTATGATTTAAAAGGCCAAACTGATCTCGGATCAGGTGCCCTCATGTCCAGGTTAACGTATTCATTATGATTTAAAAGGCCAAACTGATCTCGGATCAGGTCCCCTCATGTCCAGGTTAACGTATTCATTATGATTTAAAAGGCCAAACTGATCTCGGATCAGGTGCCCTCATGTCCAGGTTAACGTATTCATTATGATTTAAAAGGCCAAACTGATCTCGGATCAGGTCCCCTCATGTCCAGGTTAACGTATTCATTATGATTTAAAAGGCCAAACTGATCTCGGATCAGGTGCCCTCATGTCCAGGTTAACGTATTCATTATGATTTAAAGGCCAAACTGATCTCGGATCAGGTGCCCTCATGTCCAGGTTAACGTATTCATTATGATTTAAAAGGCCAAACTGATCTCGGATCAGGTCCCCTCATGTCCAGGTTAACGCCCTCATGTCCATGGTTAACGTATTCATTATGATTTAAAAGGCCAAACTGATCTCGGATCAGGTCCCCTCATGTCCAGGTTAACGTATTCATTATGATTTAAAAGGCCAAACTGATCTCGGATCAGGTGCCCTCATGTCCAGGTTAACGTATTCATTATGATTTAAAAGGCCAAACTGATCTCGGATCAGGTGCCCTCATGTCCAGGTTAACGTATTCATTATGATTTAAAAGGCCAAACTGATCTCGGATCAGGTCCCCTCATGTCCAGGTTAACGTATTCATTATGATTTAAAAGGCCAAACTGATCTCGGATCAGGTCCCCTCATGTCCAGGTTAACGTATTCATTATGATTTAAAAGGCCAAACTGATCTCGGATCAGGTCCCCTCATGTCCAGGTTAACGTATTCATTATGATTTAAAAGGCCAAACTGATCTCGGATCAGCACTTCTATTCTGAGAACATGGATCCAGGTCTTTATTGTAATATGGCCACACACCATGGCTTCTTTGGGTTGTCATTCCTGCTGACAGTTTATCAGGTAATACTACTGCTGTTCTCCTAAGCCTAAGAGTTCTCCTAAACCTAAGAGTTAGCCTAAGCCTATGAGTTCTCCTAAGCCTAAGAGTTCTCCTAAGAGTTCTCCTAAGCCTAAGAGTTCTCCTAAGCCTAAGAGTTCTCCTAAGAGTTCTCCTAAGCCTAAGAGTTAGCCTAAGCCCAAGAGTTCTCCTAAGCCTAAGAGTTCTCCTAAGCCTAAGAGTTCTCCTAAGCCTAAGAGTTCTCCTAAGCCTAAGAGTTATCCTAAGCCTAAGAGTTATCCTAAGCCTAAGAGTTATCCTAAGCCTCAGAGTTATCCTAAGCCTAAGAGTTATCCTAAGCCTAAGAGTTATTCTAAGACTAAGAGTTATCCTAAGCCTAAGAGTTATTCTAAGCCTAAGAGTTATCCTAAGCCTAAGAGTTATCCTAAGCCTCAGAGTTATCCTAAGCCTAAGAGTTATCCTAAGCCTAAGAGTTATCCTAAGCCTAAGAGTTATCCTAAGCCTAAGAGTTATCCTAAGCCTAAGAGTTATCCTAAGCCTAAGAGTTATCCTAAGCCTCAGAGTTATCCTAAGCCTCAGAGTTCTCCTAAGCCTAAGAGTTATCCTAAGCCTAAGAATTATCCTAAGCCTAAGAGTTCTCCTAAGCCTAAGAGTTCACCTTAGCCTAAGAGTTCACGTAAGCCTAAGAGTTATCCTAAGCCTAAGAGTTATCCTAAGCATAAATTATCCTATTAAGAATTATCTTAAGCCTAAGAGTTCAACTAAGCCTAAGAGTTCACCTAAGCCTAAGAGTTATCCTAAGCCTAAGAGTTATCCTAAGCCTAAGAGTTATCCTAAGCCTAAGAGTTCTCCTAAGCCTAAGAGTTCAACTAAGCCTAAGAGTTCTCCTAAGCCTAAGAGTTATTCTAAGCCTAAGAGTTCACCTTAGCCTAAGAGTTCAACTAAGCCTAAGAGTTATTCTAAGCCTAAGAGTTATCCTAAGCCTAAGAGTTCTCCTAAGCCTAAGAGTTATTCTAAGCCTAAGAGTTATCCTAAGCCTAAGAGTTATCCTAAGCCTAAGAGTTATCCTAAGCCTAAGAGTTATTCTAAGCCTAAGAGTTATCCTAAGCCTAAGAGTTATCCTAAGCCTAAGAGTTATCCTAAGCCTAAGAGTTATCCTAAGCCTCAGAGTTATCCTAAGCCTAAGAGTTATTCTAAGCCTAAGAGTTATCCTAAGCCTGTCTGACAGTGGACAGACAATGAGTTACTGCCTGGTGTTAATCTAGTTTTACAGCCTTCCACAAGGACTATTGGTGAGCAGTTGTGAGTCAATGTAATGTTGTGTCTGAGTGTGTATCTATGTGTGTGTGTGTGTGTGTGTGTCTGTGTGTGTTTGTGTGTGTTTGTATCCGAGTGCATGTGCCCTCTATATCTAGGTGAGCATTTGAGAGTAATTTCTGAGAGTGTAGATAACTTTTGCTTCAAGGATAGGCACCTTTTTTTTTCAATTTTCACCTGAAATGACAAATTCAAATCTAACTTCCTGAAACAAGGATATGCATATTCTTGATACCATTTGAAAGGAAAAACGATGAAGTTTTGTGGAAATGCAAAAGGAATGTCGGAACATATAACACAATAGATCTGTTAAAAGATAATACAAAGAAATAAACCAAGAAGAACGATTTCCCTAATAATCATATTAATCAGGCTACCTGATGGGATTTTGATAAATGCACAAAATCGCAAATCAAAATAACATTGTACCAAAGTGACCAAGTTAGTTTTTGATTCTGAATTCGAACATATAACGTATACTGACTTCACTGGGGCATAAACATAGAGAGGCTTGTGCTGCTGTCACATACACAGCTCAAACACAGCGCTGCAGTTGACCTAGCCTACACGGCTGACCTAGCCTACACCTAGCTTACACGGCTGACCTAGCCTACACCTAGCCTAAACGGCTGACCTAGCCTACACCTAGCCTACACGACGGACCTAGCCTACACCTAGCTTACACGGCTGACCTAGCCTACACCTAGCTTACACGGCTGACCTAGCCTACACCTAGCCTACACGGCTGACCTAGCCTACACCTAGCCTACACGGCTGACCTAGCCTACACCTAGCTTACACGGCTGACCTAGCCTACACCTAGCTTACACGGCTGACCTAGCCTACACCTAGCCTACACGGCTGACCTAGCCTACACCTAGCTTTACACGGCTGACCTAGCCTACACCCTAGCTTACACGGCTGACCTAGCCTACACCTAGCCTACACGGCCCTAGCCTACACCTAGCTTACACGGCTGACCTAGCCTACACCTAGCCTACACACGGCTGACCTAGCCTACACCTAGCCTACACGTTTGACCTAGCCTACACCTAGCCTACACGGCTGACCTAGCCTACACTAGCCACGGCTGACCTAGCCTACACCTAGCCTACACGGCTGACCTAGCCTACACCTAGCCTACACGGCTGACCCTAGCCTACACCTAGCCTACACGGCTGACCTAGCCTACACCTAGCCTACACGGCTGACCTAGCCTACACCTAGCTTACACGGCTGACCTAGCCTACACCTAGCCTACACGGCTGACCTAGCCTACACCTAGCCTACACGGCTGACCTAGCCTACACGGCTGACCTAGCCTACTCGGCTGACCTAGCCTACTCGGCTGACCTAGCCTACACCTAGCCTACACGACGGACCTAGCCTACACCTAGCCTACTCGGCTGACCTAGCCTACACGACGGACCTAGCCTACACCTAGCCTACTCGGCTGACCTAGCCTACACGGCTGACCTAGCCTACTCGGCTGACCTAGCCTACACGGCTGACCTAGCCTACACCTAGCTTACACGGCTGACCTAGCCTACACGGCTGACCTAGCCTACACGGCTGACCTAGCCTACACCTAGCCTACACGGCTGACCTAGCCTACCCCTTAGTCTACACGGCTGACCTAGCCTACTCGGCTGACCTAGCCTACTCGGCTGACCTAGCCTACTCGGCTGACCTAGCCTACACCTAGCCTACTCGGCTGACCTAGCCTACTCGGCTGACCTAGCCTACACGGCTGACCTAGCCTACACGGCTGACCTAGCCTACACGACGGACCTAGCCTACACCTAGCCTACTCGGCTGACCTAGCCTACTCGGCTGACCTAGCCTACACCTAGCCTACTCGGCTGACCTAGCCTACACGGCTGACCTAGCCTACACGGCTGACCTAGCCTACACGGCTGACCTAGCCTACACGACGGACCTAGCCTACACCTAGCCTACTCGGCTGACCTAGCTGTTATCTGGTCCCGCGCTGTGGTTGGGGTTGACTTTCTACACGGGAGAAAGCATGAATTAGCACGTCTCATGCAATGTGAGTGAATTAGCACGTCTCATATAATGTGAGTGAATTAGCACGTCTCATATAATATATACATATGAGATGAGTAATGCATAGACTAAGATACAGTAGAATAGTATAGAATACAGTATATACATATGAGATGAGTAAATACAGTAGAATAGAATACAGTATATACATATGAGATGAGTAAAG
>NW_027015805.1:54531-97031 GCF_036934945.1 Oncorhynchus masou masou
CGTAGGGTAGTGTATGTACTTCTTAAAGATCTTTCCGTTTTGTAGTATTGTGGGTGGATTCCACCACACATTATCAGGGCTTGGCTTTAGGACGTAGGGTTAATGAACGTAGTCACAATGGCTTGTGTCCCCAGAGCCCTATTCCCTATATAGTGCACTACTTTAGACCAGAGCCCTATTCCCTATATAGTGCACTACTTTAGACCAGAGCCCTATTCCCTATATAGTTCACTACTTTAGACCAGAGCCCTATTCCCTATAATAGTGCACTACTTTAGACCAGAGGCCCTATTCCCTATATACTAGTGCACTACTTTAGACCAGAGCCCTATTCCCTATATAGTGCACTACTTTAGACCAGAGGCCCTATTTCCTATATAGTGCATTACTATCGACCAGAGCCCTATTCCCTATATAGTGCACTACTTTAGACCAAAGGCCCCTAAAACATCCAAATACTCTTAAGTTCTTTTAGACTCACTAGAGAATATTTGTATTAGAATGTAATGTAATTTATGTCATGTAACTCATTATGTAACCCAGTTCTTTTGACCTATAAAACACATTATTTTGGGAAATAAATGGTCAACGTTTACATCCTCAGCATATGTTCCTTATGGCACCTGCCAGGTAAAAAAAATAAATGAAAAAAATCTCTATATATATATATATATATTCCAGATGTTTTAATTTTTTAAATACCCACATTGATGTTACAATTTTAACTGTTGCAGCGAGAAAAAAAGCTTTAACCTTTAAAAGTTGAGAGAATATTGTGTTTGGCCGAGATTCAATCTGATCACGGGTTATAGGATTATTTCTGTGAATAACTGATACAAGTTGGGTGGCACAAGTATAGTAGCTTTCTCTAAAAAAATTCCACATTTTCCATAAATCTTGATTGTTTGATTCTGGATCTCCCTTTTAACACCCTTGTAATTCCAGGAATCTTTTCAGGAAAACCTGGACATTTTGAGGACATTTTGCAACCCTAGATCCAAGGGATCTCTGAAAAGGGTGAAACCCGGGCTAATCAACGGCTGGATGGTTTCTCCCATTTAGAGATGCTTCACAATGCAGAGATTAAAAGCACCTGGTTGATGCCTTTGCGGGGGGGGGGGGGGGTCAATACAACACACACACACAAAGGGTGCGGAGGTGACTGACTCTGGTGGTGGTGATATATTTTCATTAACAGATTCCACTGGACTAGTAGACAGTTCTAGTCACTAAATGCTATAACATCATCAACATCCTGTCCATTCTAGATTACAGTAGGTGTATTCTAGAACACCTCGTTCATTCCAGAATACTCCGCTACTATACATTCTAGAACGGTGGGCAGCCTCTATGGTTGTTACAGTGCACACTGGGGGGGGCTCTTATGCTTTTAGGTCCTTTACCAACATGGCTGCAAAACTCTCCTCTATCTCTCGAGAAGAATCCATTCTCGTGATGCTTCTTTGTGTCTGTGTTGAAGTGGGTCAGGTGTTGTTATAAGAGGGCAGGGGATAATGGGTGACACCTGGAGGGGGGTGGAGACAAATCACAAAGACAGGTGAAACAGATCAGGTTGTGACAACACATCTATCCAACCTATTGGGATTGACCCATATATTAACACATCTATCCAACCTATTGGGATTGACCCACACCATAACACATCTTCCCTTAATGTGAAACAACACATTTAATTTCTTATTCCTTTATTTAACTAGGCAAGTCAGTTAAGAACAAATTCTTATTTTCAATGACAGCAGGTTAACTGCCTTGTTCAGGGGCAGAACAACAGATTTTACCTTGTCAGCTCAGGGATTTGATCTTGCAACCTTGCGGTTGCTGGTCCAATGCTCTAACCACTAGGCTACGCTGCCACACCTATATCAGTGCTAGTTCTTTATATATTGTTCTTAATTTGTTTATTTTAATTCCTCATCAATGATCAGTAAAAAAAATATATATTGCTTTTTGTAAATAATACTTTGTTGTTGCATTTAACTTCTGAAAATACTGTTATAGGGGCCCATTTCCTTAGTAGGTGATGTCAGAGGTCACCATGTGGGAGAAGTGGGTGCACTGGATGATAGACGAGTTTCCCACGAGTTGGAGGGCCATTCAAGCGGTAAATTCCCACTTCCCACTTGGTTACGAACGCACCATGACACCGCCTTCTTCAGTGCCAGATTCACACTTGTGACTCTCATAACGGGGGCGTGTCTGTAGCACGGTACATCTCCGACTCCCGGGGTCATGTGACGGGCTGTCACTGGTTTAGTAAGCACAGAATCAATGGCATAGGCATAAACCCATTAATGACAGGGCCAGCAAAGATTTAAATTGTGCCAAATTTTCAGGACTAAGATCATTATTAAATTATCGTAAAGGTGTAGCCAACCCTATAACCTACTGTGATCACATTACAGAACACATTGTAGGCCTATGTAAATCAATGACGCTTGCGTTTAACATGCGACTCACATAGACCTCACATAGACCTAAACATAAACCTAATCATAGACCTACACATAGACCTACACATAGACCTACACATAAACCTACACATAAACCTAATCATAGACCTTAACATAGACCTACACATAGACCTACACATAGACCTAAACATAAACCTAATCATAGACCTTAACATAGACCTACACATAGACCTACACATAGACCTTACATAGACCTACACATAGACCTACACATAGACCTCACATAGACCTAATCATAGACCACACATACAGTGCCTTGCGAAAGTATTCGGCCCCCTTGAACTTTGCGACCTTTTGCCACATTTCAGGCTTCAAACATGAAGATATAAAACTGTATTTTTTTGTGAAGAATCAACAACAAGTGGGACACAATCATGAAGTGGAACGACATTTATTGGATATTTCAAACTTTTTTAACAAATCAAAAACTGAAAAATTGGCCGTGCAAAATTATTCAGCCCCTTTACTTTCAGTGCAGCAAACTCTCTCCAGAAGTTCAGTGAGGATCTCTGAATGATCCAATTTTGACCTAAATGACTAATGATGATAAATACAATCCACCTGTGTGTAATCAAGTCTCCGTATAAATGCACCTGCACTGTGATAGTCTCAGAGGTCCGTTAAAAGCGCAGAGAGCATCATGAAGAACAAGGAACACACCAGGCAGGTCCGAGATACTGTTGTGAAGAAGTTTAAAGCCGGATTTGGATACAAAAAGATTTCCCAAGCTTTAAACATCCCAAGGAGCACTGTGCAAGCGATAATATTGAAATGGAAGGAGTATCAGACCACTGCAAATCTACCAAGACCTGGCCGTCCCTCTAAACTTTCAGCTCATACAAGGAGAAGACTGATCAGAGATGCAGCCAAGAGGCCCATGATCACTCTGGATGAACTGCAGAGATCTACAGCTGAGATGGGAGACTCTGTCCATAGGACAACAATCAGTCATATATTGCACAAATCTGGCCTTAATGGAAGAGTGGCAAGAAGAAAGCCATTTCTTAAAGATATCCATAAAAAGTGTCATTTAAAGTTTGCCACAAGCCACCTGGGAGACACACCAAACATGTGGAAGAAGGTGCTCTGGTCAGATGAAACCAAAATTGAACTTTTTGGCAACAATGCAAAATGTTATGTTTGGTGTAAAAGCAACACAGCTCATCACCCTGAACACACCATCCCCACTGTCAAACATGGTGGTGGCAGCATCATGGTATGGGCCTGCTTTTCTTCAGCAGGGACAGGGAAGATGGTTAAAATTGATGGGAGGATGGATGGAGCCAAATACAGGACTATTCTGGAAGAAAACCTGATGGAGTCTGCAAAAGACCTGAGACTGGGACGGAGATTTGTCTTCCAACAAGACAATGATCCAAAACATAAAGCAAAATCTACAATGGAATGGTTCAAAAATAAACATATCCAGGTGTTAGAATGGCCAAGTCAAAGTCCAGACCTGAATCCAATCGAGAATCTGTGGAAAGAACTGAAAACTGCTCTCCATCCAACCTCACTGAGCTCGAGCTGTTTTGCAAGGAGGAATGGGAAAACATTTCAGTCTCTCGATGTGCAAAACTGATAGAGACATACCCCAAGCGATTTACAGCTGTAATCGCAGCAAAAGGTGGCGCTACAAAGTATTAACTTAAGGGGGCTGAATAATTTTGCACGCCCAATTTTTCAGTTTTTGATTTGTTAAAAAAGTTTTAAATATCCAATAAATGTTGCTCCACTTCATGATTGTGTCCCACTTGTTGTTGATTCTTCACAAAAAAATACAGTTTTATATCTTTATGTTTGAAGCCTGAAATGTGGCAAAAGGTCGCAAAGTTCAAGGGGGCCGCATACTTTCGCAAGGCACTGTATACCTACACATAGACCTCACATATACCTAAACATAAACCTAATCGTAGACCTAAACATAGACCTACACATAGACCTACACATAGACCTCACATAGACCTACACATAGACCTAATCATAGATCACACGTAGATCTCACGTAGACCTCACATAGACCTCACATAGACCTCACACAGACCTCACACAGACCTCACATAGACGTACACATAGACCGACACATAGACCTCACATAGATCTACACATAGACCTCACATAGACCTACACATAGACCTACAAATAGATCTACACATAGACCTCACATAGACCTCAAGTAGACCTTGCATAGACCTCACATAGACCTCACATAAACCTAATCATAGACCTACACATAGACCTACAAATAGATCTACACATAGACCTCACATAGACCTACACATAGACCTAATCATAGACTACACATAGACCTCACACAGACCCCACATAGACCTACACATAGACCTCACACAGACCTCACATAGATCTACACATAGACCTCACGTAGACCTTACATAGACCTCACACCGACCTCACATAGACCTACACATAGACCTACACAGACCTCACAAATACCTCACATAGACCTTACATAGAACTACACATAGACCTCACATAAACCTAAACATAGACCTAAACATAGACCTCACGTAGACCTCACATAGACCTCACACAGACCTCACATTGACCTACAGATAGACCGACACATAGACCTCCTCACATAGACCTCACATAGATCAACACATAGACCTCACGTAGACCTTACATAGACCTCACATAGACCTCCCATAGACCTACACATAGACCTCACATAAACCTAAACATAGACCTAAACATAGATATCACGTAGACCTCACATAGACCACACATAGACCTCACATAGACCTCACACAGACCTCACACAGACCTCACATAGACGTACACATAGACCTACACATAGACCTCACATAGACCTACACATAGACCTCACATAGACCTCGCATAGACCTCGCATAGACCTCACATAGACCTCACATAGACCTCACATAGACCTACACATAGACCTCACATAGACCTCACATAGACCTCACATAGACCTACACATAGACCTCACATAGACCTACACATAGACCTAAACATAGATATCATAGACCTACATAGACCATAGACCTCACATAGACCTACACATAGACCTCACATAGACCTACACATAGACCTCACATAGACCTCACATAGACCTCCCATAGACCTCACATAGACCTACACATAGAACTCACGTAGACCTTACATAGACCTCATGTAGACCTCCCATAGACCTACACATAGACCTCACATAGACCTCACATAGACCTACACATAGACCTCACATAGACCTACACATAGACCTCACATAGACCTATACATAGACCTCACATAGACCTACACATAGACCTCACATAGACCTACACATAGACCTCACATAGACCTACACATCCCATAGACCTTTACATAGACCTACACATAGACTCACGTACCTTACATAGACCTCATGTAGACCTCCCATAGACCTACACATAGACCTCACATAGACCTCACATAGACCTCACATAGACCTCACATAGACCTCGCATAGACCTCACATAGACCTAAACATAGACCTACACATAGACCTCACATAGACCTCACATAGACCTCACATAGACCTACACATAGACCTCACATAGACCTACACATAGACCTTACATAGACCTCAAATAGACCTACACATAGACCTTACATAGACCTCACATAGACCTCACATAGACCTCACATAGACCTACACATAGACCTCACATAGACCTACACATAGACCTCACATAGATCTCACATAAACCTAAACATAGACCTACACATAGACCTCACATAGACCTCCCATAGATCTCACATAGACCTACACATAGACCTCACGTAGACCTTACATAGACCTCATGTAGACCTCCCATAGACCTACACATAGACCTCACATAGACCTACACATAGACCTCACATAGACCTCACATAGACCTACACATAGACCTCACATAGACCTACACATAGACCTCACAAAGACCTCACATAGACCTACACATAGACCTCACATAGACCTACACATAGACCTCACATAGACCTCACATAGACCTACACATAGACCTCACGTAGACCTCCCATAGACCTCACATAGACCTCCCATAGATCTCACATAGACCTACACATAGACCTACACATAGACCTCACATAGACCTCCCATAGATCTCACATAGACCTACACATAGACCTCACGTAGACCTTACATAGACCTCATGTAGACCTCCCATAGACCTACACATAGACCTCACATAGACCTACACATAGACCTCAAATAGACCTCGCATAGACCTACACATAGACCTCACATAGACCTACACATAGACTTCACAAAGACCTCACATAGACCTACACATAGACCTCACATAGACCTACACATAGACCTCACATAGACCTCACATAGACCTACACATAGACCTCATGTAGACCTCCCATAGACCTACACATAGACCTCACATAGACCTACACATAGACTTCACATAGACCTACACATAGACCTCACATAGTTCTCACATAAACCTAAACATAGACCTACACATAGACCTCACATAGACCTCCCATAGACCTCACATAGACCTACACATAGACCTCACGTAGACCTTACATAGACCTCATGTAGACCTCCCATAGACCTACACATAGACCTCACATAGACCTACACATAGACCTCATAGACTTCACATAGACCTACACATAGACCTCACATAGTCCTCACATAGACCTACACATAGACCTTACATAGACCTCAAATAGACCTCACATAGACCTCACATAGACCTACACATAGACCTCACATAGACCTACACATAGACCTCACATAGATCTCACATAGACCTACACATAGACCTCACGTAGACCTCCCATAGACCTCACATAGACCTCACATAGACCTACACATAGACCTACACATAGACCTCACATAGACCTCACATAGACCTCACATAGACCTCACATAGACCTTACATAGACCTCCCATAGACCTTACATAGACCTCACATAGACCTTACATAGACCTCATGTAGACCTCACATCGACCTACACATTGATCTAATAACCCATAGGCCTATATTGATAGACTATGAGACTAGAGCATGTCCTGGTATAACAGCACTAATCACAATAGACAGATATGGTCCATATAGACTAGAACAGTGGTCACCAACCTTTTCTTAGTCTATGTGATTACACTGGTCAGAGGTTAGTTGCTATATGACAACACTGGTCAGAGGTCAGTTGCTATTTGATTACAATGGTCAGAGGTCAGTTGCTATATGACAACACTGGTCAGAGGTCAGTTGCTATATGACAACACTGGTCAGAGGTCAGTTGCTATATGACAACACTGGTCAGAGGTCAGTTGCTATATGATAACACTGGTCAGAGGTCAGTTGCTATATGACAACACTGGTCAGAGGTCAGTTGCTATATGATTACACTGGTCAGAGGTCAGTTGCTATATGACAACACTGGTCAGAGGTCAGTTGCTATATGACAACACTGGTCAGAGGTCAGTTGCTATATGAAAACACTGGTCAGAGGTCAGTTGCTATATGATAACACTGGTCAGAGGTCAGTTGCTATATGACAACACTGGTCAGAGGTCAGTTGCTAGATGATAACACTGGTCAGAGGTCAGTTGCTATATGATAACACTGGTCAGAGGTCAGTTGCTATAGTTGCTATATGACAACACTGGTCAGAGGTCAGTTGCTATATGACAACACTGGTCAGAGGTCAGTTGCTAGATGATAACACTGGTCAGAGGTCAGTTGCTATATGACAACACTGGTCAGAGGTCAGTTGCTATATGACAACACTGGTCAGAGGTCAGTTGCTATTTGATTATGTGTGTTTTACAAGGCTGCCCAATAAATATGACTAGCAATGGTCTGACCATCTCCTACCAAACAAACCAGAAACAGCAGTGTGAATATTATCTGATAGATAAATATGACGTAAACTAAATGTCAACCTATCGGTCATGGTAAAGAGTAGTTTCTCTCCTAACAGCAGCATGTAGTATCTCTCCTAACAGCAGCATGTAGTATCTCTCCTAACAGCAGCATGTAGTATCTCTCCTAACAGCAGCATGTAGTATCTCTCCTAACAGCAGCATGTAGTATCTCTCCTAACAGCAGCATGTAGTATCTCTCCTAACAGCAGCATGTAGTATCTCTCCTAACAGCAGCATGTAGTATCTCTCCTAACAGCAGCATGTAGTATCTCTCCTAACAGCAGCATGTAGTATCTCTCCTACCAGCAGCATGTAGTATCTCTCCTAACAGCAGCATGTAGTATCTCTCCTAACAGCAGCATGTAGTATCTCTCAGCAGCATAATCAGCAGCATGTAGTATCTCTCCTACCAGCAGCATGTAGTATCTCTCCTAACAGCAGCATGTAGTATCTCTCCTACCAGCAGCATGTAGTATCTCTCCTAACAGCAGCATGTAGTATCTCTCCTAACAGCAGCATGTAGTATCTCTCCTACCAGCAGCATGTAGTATCTCTCCTAACAGCAGCATGTAGTATCTCTCCTAACAGCAGCATGTAGTATCTCTCCTAACAGCAGCATGTAGTATCTCTCCTAACAGCAGCATGTAGTATCTCTCTCACAGCAGCATGTAGTATCTCTCCTAACAGCAGCATGTAGTATCTCTCCTAACAGCAGCATGTAGTATCTCTCCTAACAGCAGCATGTAGTATCTCTCCTAACAGCAGCATGTAGTATCTCTCTAACAGCAGCATGTGGTATCTCTCCTACCATCAGCATGTAGTATCTCTCCTACCAGCAGCATGTAGTATCTCTCCTAACAGCAGCATGTAGTATCTCTCCTACCAGCAGCATGTAGTATCTCTCCTACCAGCAGCATGTAGTATCTCTCCTACCAGCAGCATGTGGTATCTCTCCTAACAGCAGCATGTAGTATCTCTCTAACAGCAGCATGTAGTATCTCTCCTAACAGCAGCATGTAGTATCTCTCCTAACAGCAGCATGTAGTATCTCTCCTAACAGCAGCATGTAGTATCTCTCCTAACAGCAGCATGTAGTATCTCTAACAGCAGCATGTAGTATCTCTCCTCACAGCAGCATGTAGTATCTCTCTAACAGCAGCATGTAGTATCTCTCCTAACAGCAGCATGTAGTATCTCTCCTAACAGCAGCATGTAGTATCTCTCCTAACAGCAGCATGTAGTATCTCTCCTACCAGCAGCATGTAGTATCTCTCCTACCAGCAGCATGTAGTATCTCTCCTACCAGCAGCATGTAGTATCTCTCTAACAGCAGCTTGTAGTTTCTCTCCTACCAGCAGCATGTAGTATCTCTAACAGCAGCATGTAGTATCTCTCCTAACAGCAGCATGTAGTATCTCTCCTACCAGCAGCATGTAGTATCTCTCCTACCAGCAGCATGTAGTATCTCTCCTATCAGCAGCATGTAGTATCTCTCCTAACAGCAGCATGTAGTATCTCTCCTACCAGCAGCATGTAGTATCTCTCCTATCAGCAGCATGTAGTATCTCTCCTAACAGCAGCATGTAGTATCTCTCCTAACAGCAGCATGTAGTTTCTCTCCTACCAGCAGCATGTAGTCTCTCTCCTAACAGCAGCATGTAGTATCTCTCCTCACAGCAGCATGTAGTATCTCTCCTAACAGCAGCATTTAGTATCTCTCCTAACAGCAGCATGTAGTATCTCTCCTCACAGCAGCATGTAGTATCTCTCCTAACAGCAGCATGTAGTATCTCTCCTAACAGCAGCATGTAGTATCTCTCCTAACAGCAGCATGTAGTATCTCTCCTATCAGCAGCATGTAGTATCTCTCCTAACAGCAGCATGTAGTATCTCTCCTACCAGCAGCATGTAGTATCTCTCCTATCAGCAGCATGTAGTATCTCTCCTAACAGCAGCATGTAGTATCTCCCTAACAGCAGCATGTAGTTTCTCTCCTACCAGCAGCATGTAGTCTCTCCTAACAGCAGCATGTAGTATCTCTCCTATCAGCAGCATGTAGTATCTCTCCTAACAGCAGCATGTAGTATCTCTCCTATCAGCAGCATGTAGTATCTCTCCTACCAGCAGCATGTAGTATCTCTCCTAACAGCAGCATGTAGTATCTCTCCTATCAGCAGCATGTAGTATCTCTCCTCACAGCAGCATGTAGTATCTCTCCTAACAGCAGCATTTAGTATCTCTCCTAACAGCAGCATGTAGTATCTCTCCTCACAGCAGCATGTAGTATCTCTCCTAACAGCAGCATGTAGTATCTCTCCTAACAGCAGCATGTAGTATCTCTCCTAACAGCAGCATGTAGTATCTCTCCTAACAGCAGCATGTAGTATCTCTCCTAACAGCAGCATGTAGTATCTCTCCTACCAGCAGCATGTAGTATCTCCTAACAGCAGCATGTAGTATCTCTCCTAACAGCAGCATGTAGTATCTCTCCTACCAGCAGCATGTAGTATCTCTCCTAACAGCAGCATGTAGTATCTCTCCTACCAGCAGCATGTAGTATCTCTCCTACCAGCAGCATGTGGTATCTCTCCTAACAGCAGCATGTAGTATCTCTCCTACCAGCAGCATGTAGTATCTCTCCTACCAGCAGCATGTAGTATCTCTCCTAACAGCAGCATGTAGTATCTCTCCTAACAGCAGCATGTAGTATCTCTCCTAACAGCAGCATGTAGTATCTCTCCTCACAGCAGCATGTTTACCACAGGTGCTGCTCAGCTTTATACATGTGTTTGACCATCATGTAAATACTGTATCACACACACACACACACGCACGCACGCACGCACGCACGCACGCACGCACGCTCATTCACAGATGTTGAGGTATATGACTGTAGTTACAGTATAGAGATGGTTCTTAGCTGTTATTAATGTCAATGTGGCATTTTAAATGGTTTCATGTAGTGGTTACAACGCACTATAACGTCCATCCAGTCCGTCCACCCCGTCCGTCCACCCCATCCACCCCGTCCGTCCACCCCGTCCGTCCAGTCCGTCCACCCAGTCCGTCCACCCCGTCCGTCCAGTCCGTCCACCCCGTCCGTCCACCCCGTCCACCCAGTCCGTCCACCCCATCCACCCAGTCCGTCCACCCCGTCCGTCCACCCCGTCCGTCCAGTCCGTCCCACCCCGTCCGTCCACCCAGTCCGTCCACCCCGTCCGTCCAGTCCGTCCACCCCGTCCGTCCACCCCGTCCACCTAGTCCGTCCACCCCATCCACCCCGTCCGTCCACCCCGTCCGTCCAGTCCGTCCACCCCGTCCGTCCACCCCGTCCGTCCAGTCCGTCCACCCCGTCCGTCCACCCCGTCCGTCCAGTCCGTCCACCCCGTCCGTCCACCCCGTCCGTCCAGTCCGTCCACCCCGTCCGTCCAGTCCGTCCACCCCGTCCGTCCACCCAATCCACCCAGTCCGTCCACCCAGTCCGTCCACCCCATCCACCCAGTCCGTCCACCCCATCCACCCAGTCCGTCCACCCCGTCCACCCAGTCCGTCCACCCCGTCCACCCAGTCCGTCCACCCCGTCCACCCAGTCCGTCCACCCCATCCACCCAGTCCGTCCACCCCGTCCACCCAGTCCGTCCACCCCGTCCACCCAGTCCGTCCACCCCGTCCGTCCACCCCATCCACCCAGTCCGTCCACCCCATCCACCCAGTCCGTCCACCCCATCCACCCAGTCCGTCCACCCAGTCCGTCCACCCCATCCACCCAGTCCGTCCACCCCATCCACCCAGTCCGTCCACCCGTCCACCCAGTACGTCCACCCCGTCCACCCAGTCCGTCCACCCCGTCCGTCCACCCCGTCCACCCAGTCCTTCCACCCAGTCCTTCCACCCCGTCCACCCAGTCCGTCCACCCGTCCACCCAGTCCATCCACCCCGTCCACCCAGTCCACCCAGTCCGCCCACCCCGTCCACCCCGTCCACCCCGTCCACCCAGTCCGTCCACCCAGTCCTTCCACCCCGTCCACCCAGTCCGTCCACCCCGTCCACCCAGTCCGTCCACCGTCCACCCAGTCCGTCCACCCCGTCCACCCAGTCCGTCCACCCCGTCCACCCCAGTCCTTCCACCCCGTCCACCCAGTCCGTCCACCCCGTCCACCCAGTCCTTCCACCCCGTCCACCCAGTCCGTCCACCCCGTCCACCCAGTCCATCCACCCAGTCCGTCCACCCCGTCCACCCAGTCCACCCAGTCCGTCCACCCAGTCCACCCCGTCCACCCAGTCCACCCAGTCCATCCACCCCGTCCACCCCGTCCACCCAGTCCTTCCACCCCGTCCACCCAGTCCGTCCACCCAGTCCATCCACCCCGTCCACCCCGTCCACCCAGTCCATCCACCCCATCCACCCCGTCCACCCAGTCCATCCACCCCGTCCACCCCATCCACCCAGTCCATCCACCCCGTCCACCCAGTCCATCCACCCCGTCCACCCGTCCACCCAGTCCATCCACCCCGTCCACCCCGTCCACCCAGTCCATCCACCCAGTCCACCCAGTCCATCCACCCCGTCCACCCCGTCCACCCAGTCCATCCACCCGTCCACCCCGTCCACCCAGTCCATCCACCCCGTCCACCCCATCCACCCAGTCCATCCACCCGTCCACCCAGTCCATCTACCCCGTCCACCCCATCCACCCAGTCCATCCACCCCGTCCACCCCATCCACCCAGTCCATCCACCCGTCCACCCAGTCCACCCAGTCCATCCACCCCATCCACCCCGTCCACCCAGTCCATCCCACCCCATCCCACCCCGTCCACCCAGTCCATCCACCCCATCCACCCCGTCCACCCAGTCCGTCCACCCCGTCCACCCAGTCCTTCCACCCGTCCACCCAGTCCGTCCACCCCGTCCACCCAGTCCGTCCACCCAGTCCGTCGACCCCGTCCACCCAGTCCACCCAGTCCGTCCACCCCGTCCACCCAGTCCACCCAGTCCATCCACCCCGTCCACCCCGTCCACCCAGTCCGTCCACCCGTCCACCCAGTCCGTCCACCCAGTCCATCCACCCCGTCCACCCCGTCCACCCAGTCCATCCACCCCGTCCACCCCGTCCACCCAGTCCTTCCACCCCGTCCACCCAGTCCGTCCACCCAGTCCATCCACCCCGTCCACCCCGTCCACCCAGTCCATCCACCCCATCCACCCCGTCCACCCAGTCCATCCACCCCGTCCACCCCATCCACCCAGTCCATCCACCCCGTCCACCCAGTCCATCCACCCCGTCCACCCCGTCCACCCAGTCCATCCACCCGTCCCACCCCGTCCACCCAGTCCATCCACCCCGTCCCACCCCGTCCACCCAGTCCATCCACCCCGTCCACCCCATCCACCCAGTCCATCCACCCCGTCCACCCAGTCCATCCACCCCGTCCACCCCATCCACCCAGTCCATCCACCCCGTCCACCCCGTCCACCCAGTCCATCCACCCCATCCACCCCGTCCACCCCAGTCCATCCACCCCATCCACCCCGTCCACCCAGTCCATCCACCCCATCCACCCCGTCCACCCAGTCCATCCCACCCCGTCCACCCAGTCCGTCCACCCCGTCCACCCCGTCCACCCAGTCCATCCACCCCCGTCCACCCCATCCACCCAGTCCATCCACCCCGTCCACCCCGTCCACCCAGTCCATCCACCCCATCCACCCCGTCCACCCAGTCCATCCACCCCATCCACCCCGTCCACCCAGTCCATCCACCCCATCCACCCCGTCCACCCAGTCCATCCACCCCGTCCACCCAGTCCTTCCACCCCATCCACCCCGTCCACCCAGTCCATCCCACCCCGTCCACCCCATCCACCCAGTCCGTCCACCCCGTCCACCCCATCCACCCAGTCCATCCACCCCGTCCACCCCGTCCACCCAGTCCATCCACCCCATCCACCCCGTCCACCCAGTCCATCCACCCCATCCACCCCGTCCACCCAGTCCATCCACCCCATCCACCCCGTCCACCCAGTCCATCCACCCCGTCCACCCAGTCCGTCCACCCCGTCCACCCCGTCCACCCAGTCCATCCACCCCGTCCACCCCGTCCACCCAGTCCATCCACCCCATCCACCCCGTCCACCCAGTCCATCCACCCCATCCACCCCGTCCACCCAGTCCATCCACCCCGTCCCCACCCCATCCACCCAGTCCATCCACACCGTCGATCCATCCACCCCGTCCATCCACCCCATCCCTGCTCCAACAGCTGTTTCAAGGCACTTAGAGCTGCAGAGAGAGGGAGAACAGATGGCCCAATGAGACCGGGAGGGAGGGACAGTATTTTACCCTTCAGCTGCTTTTCAAATAACACTTACTCTGAGTAACCAATGGCAACGGGACACTAACCCTTCTCCCTTCTAACACCAGCCTTTACTCTGAGTAACCAATGGCAACGGGACACTAACCCTTCTCCCTTCTAACACCAGCCTTTACTCTGAGAAACCCAATGCCAACGGGACACTAACACTTCTCCCTTCTAACACCAGCCTTTACTCTGAGTAACCAATGGCAACGGGACACTAACCCTTCTCCCTTCTAACACCAGCCTTTACTCTGAGTAACCAATGGCAACGGGACACTAACCCTTCTCCCTTCTAACACCAGCCTTTACTCTGAGAAACCCAATGCCAACGGGACACTAACCCTTCTCCCTTCTAACACCAGCCTTTACTCTGAGTAACCAATGGCAACGGGACACTAACCCTTCTCCCTTCTAACACCAGCCTTTACTCTGAGAAACCCAATGCCAACGGGACACTAACCCTTCTCCCTTCTAAGACTTCCGAGTGGCACAGCAGTTTAAGACACTTCATCTCAGTGATAGAGGTTTGATTCCTGGCTACCTCCATTGGGAGTCCCGTAGGGCAGCGCACAACTGGCCCAGCGTCACCCGGGTTACGGTTTGGCCGGGGTAGGCCGTCATTGTAAGTAAGAGTTTGTTCTTTAACTGACTTGCCTGAGTTAAATAAAGATAAAAAATAACATGAACATTTATTCTGAGGAAAACCAAATGCCAACAGGACCCTCCCCTCTTCTCCCTTCCTTGTCTTTAGCTCCGTTCCACTAAATGTTTATCTAGCAGTTATTGGGCTAGTGTGTGTGTGTGTGTGTGTGTGTGTACTATATGTGAGTGAGTGTTTCCTCTTCGCTGTGTTTATCTAATGTTACTGGGTTATCATTTACTCTGTGTTCGGCGGCCCGCAAGTCAATCACTGTCCCATCTGCATTCCTGACCACTAACACAAAACAGCTACAGGTCTACAGTACCTATCAATCACCCTGGCTTAGTAAACACAACAACACACTTAGGCAACACACTTTAGTAACACAACAACAGTAACACTGGCTTAGTAACACAACAACACACTTAGGAACACAACTTAGTAACACAACAACACACTGGCTTAGTAACACAACAACACACTGGCTTAGTAACACAACAACACACTGGCTTAGTAACACAACAACACACTGGCTTAGTAACACAACAACACACTGGCTTAGTAACACAACAACACACTGGCTTAGTAACACAACAACACACTGGCTTAGTAACACAACAACACACTTAGGGCTTAGTTACACAACAACACATTGGCTAAACACAACAACACACTGGCTTAGTAACACAACACACTGGCTTAGTAACACAACAACACACTGGCTTAGTAACACAACAACACACTGGCTTAGTAACACAACAACACACTGGCTTAGTAACACAACAACACACTGGCTTAGTAACACAACAACACACTGGCTTAGTAACACAACAACACACTTAGGGCTTAGTAACACAACAACACACTGGCTTAGTAACACAACAACACACTGGCTTAGTAACACAACAACACATTGGCTTAGTAACACAACAACACACTGGCTTAGTAACACAACACACACTGGCTTAGTAACACAACAACACACTTAGTAACACAACAACACACTGGCTTAGTAACACAACAACACACTGGCTTAGTAACACAACAACACACTGGCTTAGTAACACAACAACACACACAACAACACACTGGCTTAGTAACACAACAACACACTGGCTTAGTAACACAACAACACACTGGCTTAGTAACACAACAACACACTGGCTTAGTAACACAACAACACACTGGCTTAGTAACACAACAACACACTGGCTTAGTAACACAACAACACACTGGCTTAGTAACACAACAACACACTGGCTTAGTAACACAACAACACACTGGCTTAGTAACACACTTAGTAACACAACAACACACTTGGCTTAGTAACACAACAACACACTGGCTTAGTAACACAACAACACACTGGCTTAGTAACACAACACACTGGCTTAGTAACACAACAACACACTGGCTTAGTAACACAACAACAGGAACACAACAACACACTGGCTTAGTAACACACTGGCTTAGTAACACAGCAACACACTGGCTTAGTAACACAACAACACACTGGCTTAGTAACACAACTGGCTTAGTAACACAACAACACACTGGGTTAGTAACACAACAACACACTGGCTTAGTAACACAACAACACACTGGCTTAGTAACACAACAACACACTGGCTTAGTAACACAACAACACTGGCTTACACAACAACACACTGGCTTAGTAACACAACAACACATTGGCTTAGTAACAACAACACAACACACTGGCTTAGTAACACAACAATACACTGGCTTAGTAACACAACAACACACTGGCTTAGTAACACAACAACACACTGGCTTAGTAACACAACACACTGGCTTAGTAACACAACACACTGGCTTAGTAACACAACAACACACTGGCTTAGTAACACAACAACACACACTGGCTTAGTAACACAACAACACACTGGCTTAGTAACACAACAACACACTGGCTTAGTAACACAACAACACACTGGCTTAGTAACACAACAACACACTGGCTTAGTAACACAACACACTGGCTTAGTAACACAACAACACACTGGCTTAGTAACACAACAACACACTGGCTTAGTAACACAACAACACACTGGCTTAGTAATACAACAACACACTGGCTTAGTAACACAACAACACACTGGCTTAGTAACACAACAACACACTGGCTTAGTAACACAACACACTGGCTTAGTAACACAACACACTGGCTTAGTAACACAACAACACACTGGCTTAGTAACACAACAACACACTGGGCTTAGTAACACAACAACACACTGGCTTAGTAACACAACAACACACTGGCTTAGTAAACACACACTGGCTTAGTAACACAACACACTGGCTTAGTAACACAACAACACACTGGCTTAGTAACACAACACAAACACACTGGCTTAGTAACACAACAACACATTGGCTGGCTTAGTAAACACAACAACACACTGGCTTAGTAACACAACAACACACTGGCTTAGTAACACAACAACACACTGGCTTAGGCACAACAACACACTGGCTTAGTAAACACAACAACACACTGGCTTAGTAACACAACAACACACTGGCTTAGTAACACAACAACACACTGGCTTAGTAACACAACAACACACTGGCTTAGTAACACAACAACACACTGGCTTAGTAACACAACAACACACTGGCTTAGTAACACAACAACACACTGGCTTAGTAACACAACAACACACTGGCTTAGTAACACAACAACACACTGGCTTAGTAACACAACAACACACTGGCTTAGTAACACAACAACACACTGGCTTAGTAACACAACAACACACTGGCTTAGTAACACAACAACACACTGGCTTAGTAACACAACAACACACTGGCTTAGTAACACAACACACACTGGCTTAGTAACACAACAACACATTGGCTTAGTAACACAACAACACCAACACATTGGCTTAGTAACACAACAACACACTGGCTTAGTAACACAAGTAACACAACAACACTGGCTTAGTAACACAACAACACACTGGCTTAGTAACACAACAACACACTGGCTAACACAACAACACTGGCTTAGTAACACAACAACACACTGGCTTAGTAACACAACAACACACTGGCTTAGTAACACAACAACACACTGGCTTAGTAACACAACAACACACTGGCTTAGTAACACAACAACACACTGGCTTAGTAACACACTGGCTTAGTAACACAACAACACACTGGCTTAGTAACACAACAACACACTGGCTTAGTAACACAACAACACACTGGCTTAGTAACACAACAACACACTGGCTTAGTAACACAACAACACACTGGCTTAGTAACACAACAACACACTGGCTTAGTAACACAACAACACACTGGCTTAGTAACACAACAACACACTGGCTTAGTAACACAACAACACACTGGCTTAGTAACACAACAACACACTGGCTTAGTAACACAACAACACACTGGCTTAGTAACACAACAACACACACAACAACACACTGGCTTAGTAACACAACAACACAACTGGCTTAGTAACACAACAACACACTGGCTTAGTAACACAACAACACACTGGCTTAGTAACACAACAACACACTGGCTTAGTAACACAACAACACACTGGCTTAGTAACACAACAACACACTGGCTTAGTAACACAACAACACACAACAACACACTGGCTTAGTAACACAACAACACACTGGCTTAGTAACACAACAACACACTGGCTTAGTAACACAACAACACACTGGCTTAGTAACACAACAACACACTGGCTTAGTAACACAACAACACACTGGCTTAGTAACACAACAACACTTAGTAACACAACAACACACTGGCTTAGTAACACAACAACACACTGGCTTAGTAACACAACAACACACTGGCTTAGTAACACAACAACAACACAACCCACTGGCTTAGTAACACAACAACACACTGGCTTAGTAACACAACAACACATGGCTTAGTAACACAACAACACACTGGCTTAGTAACACAACAACACACTGGCTTAGTAACACAACAACACACTGGCTTAGTAACACAACAACACACTGGCTTAGTAACACAACAACACACTGGCTTAGTAACACAACAACACACTGGCTTAGTAACACAACAACACACTGGCTTAGTAACACAACAACACACTGGCTTAGTAACACAACAACACACTGGCTTAGTAACACAACAACACACTGGCTTAGTAACACAACAACACACTGGCTTAGTAACACAACAACACACTGGCTTAGTAACACAACAAAACACTGGCTTAGTAACACAACAACAACACACTGGCTTAGTAACAACACAACAACACACTGGCTTAGTAACACAACAAACACACTGGCTTAGTAACACAACAACACACTGGCTTAGTAACACAACAACACACTGGCTTAGTAACACAACAACACACTGGCTTAGTAACACAACAACACACTGGCTTAGTAACACAACAACACACTGGCTTAGTAACACAACAACACACTGGCTTAGTAACACAACAACACACTGGCTTAGTAACACAACAACACAACACACTGGCTTAGTAACACAACAACACACTGGCTTAGTAACACAACAACACACTGGCTTAGTAACACAACAACACACTGGCTTAGTAACACAACAACACACTGGCTTAGTAACACAACAACACACTGGCTTAGTAACACAACAACACACTGGCTTAGTAACACAACAACACACTGGCTTAGTAACACAACAACACACTGGCTTAGTAACACAACAACACACTGGCTTAGTAACAACAACACACTGGCTTAGTAACACAACAACACACTGGCTTAGTAACACAACAACACACTGGCTTAGTAACACAACAACACACTGGCTTAGTAACACAACAACACACTGGCTTAGTAACACAACAACACACTGGCTTAGTAACACAACAACACACTGGCTTAGTAACACACAACACACTGGCTTAGTAACACAACAACACACTGGCTTAGTAACACAACAACACACTGGCTTAGTAACACAACAACACACTGGCTTAGTAACACAACAACACACTGGCTTAGTAACACAACAACACACTGGCTTAGTAACACAACAACACACTGGCTTAGTAACACAACAACACACTGGCTTAGTAACACAACAACACACTGGCTTAGTAACACAACAACACACTGGCTTAGTAACACAACACACTGGCTTAGTAACACAACACACTGGCTTAGTAACACAACAACACACTGGCTTAGTAACACAGTAACACACTGGCTTAGTAACACAGTAACACACTGGCTTAGTAACACAACAACACACTGGCTTAGTAACACAACAATACACTGGCTTAGTAACACAACAAGACACTGGCTTAGTAACACAGCAACACACTGGCTTAGTAACACAACAACACACTGGCTTAGTAACACAGCAACACACTGGCTTAGTAACACAACAACACACTGGCTTAGTAACACAACAACACACTGGCTTAGTAACACAACAACACACTGGCTTAGTAACACAACACCACACTGGCTTAGTAACACAGCAACACACTGGCTTAGTAACACAGCAACACACTGGCTTAGTAACACAACACACTGGCTTAGTAACACAACAACACACTGGCTTAGTATTTTATTTTTTTATTTTATTTCACCTTTATTTAACCAGGTAGGCTAGTTGAGAACAAGTTCTCATTTGCAACTGCGACCTGGCCAAGATAAAGCATAGCAGTGTGAACAGACAACACAGAGTTACACATGGAGTAAACAATTAATAAGTCAATAACACAGTAGAAAAAAAGGTCTATATACATTGTGTGCAAAAGGCATGAGGAGGTAGGCAAATAATTACAATTTTGCAGATTAACACTGGAGTGATAAATGATCAGATGGTCATGTACAGGTAGAGATATTGGTGTGCAAAAGAGCAGAAAAGTAAATAAATAAAAACAGTATGGGGATGAGGTAGGTGAAAATGGGTGGGCTATTTACCAGTAGACTATGTACAGCTGCAGCGATCGGTTAGCTGCTCAGATAGCAGATGTTTGAAGTTGGTGAGGGAGATAAAAGTCTCCAACTTCAGGGATCTTTGCAATTCGTTCCAGTCACAGGCAGCAGAGTACTGGAACGAAAGGCGGCCAAATGAGGTGTTGGCTTTAGGGATGATCAGTGAGATACACCTGCTGGAGCGCGTGCTATGGATGGGTGTTGCCATCGTGACCAGTGAACTGAGATAAGGCGGAGCTTTACCAAGCATGGACTTGTAGATGACCTGGAGCCAGTGGGTCTGGCGACGAATATGTAGCGAGGGCCAGCCGACTAGAGCATACAAGTCGCAGTGGTGGGTGGTATAAGGTGCTTTAGTGACAAAACGGATGGCACTGTGATAAACTGCATCCAGTTTGCTGAGAAGAGTGTTGGAAGCAATTTTGTAGATGACATCGCCGAAGTCGAGGATCGGTAGGATAGTCAGTTTTACTAGGGTAAGTTTAGCGGCGTGAGTGAAGGAGGCTTTGTTGCGGAATAGAAAGCCGACTCTTGATTTGATTTTCGATTGGAGATGTTTGATATGAGTCTGGAAGGAGAGTTTACAGTCTAGCCAGACACCTAGGTACTTATAGATGTCCACATATTCAAGGTCGGAACCATCCAGGGTGGTGATGCTTGTCGGGCATGCGGGTGCAGGCAGCAATCGGTTGAAAAGCATGCATTTGGTTTTACTAGCGTTTAAGAGCAGTTGGAGGCCACGGAAGGAGTGTTGTATGGCATTGAAGCTCGTTTGGAGGTTAGATAGCACAGTGTCCAAGGACGGGCCGGAAGTATATAGAATGGTGTCGTCTGCGTAGAGGTGGATCAGGGAATCGCCCGCAGCAAGAGCAACATCATTGATATATACAGAGAAAAGAGTCGGCCCGAGAATTGAACCCTGTGGCACCCCCATAGAGACTGCCAGAGGACCCGACAGCATGCCCTCCGATTTGACACACTGAACTCTGTCTGCAAAGTAATTGGTGAACCAGGCAAGGCAGTCATCCGAAAAACCGAGGCTACTGAGTCTGCCGATAAAGAATATGGTGATTGCCAGAGTCGAAAGCCTTGGCAAGGTCGATGAAGATGGCTGCACAGTACTGTCTTTTATCGATGGCGGTTATGATATCGTTTAGTACCTTGAGTGTGGCTGAGGTGCACCCGTGACCGGCTCGGAAACCAGATTGCACAGCGGAGAAGGTACGGTGGGATTCAAGATGGTCAGTGACCTGTTTGTTGACTTGGCTTTCGAAGACCTTAGATAGGCAGGGCAGGATGGATATAGGTCTGTAACAGTTTGGGTCCAGGGTGTCACCCCCTTTGAAGAGGGGGATGACTGCGGCAGCTTTCCAATCCTTGGGGATCTCAGACGATATGAAAGAGAGGTTGAACAGGCTGGTAATAGGGGTTGCGACAATGGCGGCGGATAGTTTCAGAAATAGAGGGTCCAGATTGTCAAGCCCAGCTGATTTGTACGGGTCCAGGTTTTGCAGCTCTTTCAGAACATCTACTATCTGGATTTGGGTAAAGAAGAACCTGGAGGGGCTTGGGCGAGGAGCTGCGGGGGGGGGCGGAGCTGTTGGCCGAGGTTGGAGTAGCCAGGCGGAAGGCATGGCCAGCCATTGAGAAATGCTTGTTGAAGTTTTTGATAATCATGGATTTATCGGTGGTGACCATGTTACCTAGCCTCAGTGCAGTGGGCAGCTGGGAGGAGGTGCTCTTGTTCTCCATGGACTTCACAGTGTCCCAGAACTTTTTGGAGTTGGAGCTTCAGGATGCAAACTTCTGCCTGAAGAAGCTGGCCTTAGCTTTCCTGACTGACTGCGTGTATTGGTTCCTGACTTCTCTGAACAGTTGCATATCGCGGGGACTATTCGATGCAATTGCAGTCCGCCACAGGATGTTTTAACACAACAACACGCTGGCTTAGTAACACAACAACACGCTGGCTTAGTAACACAACAACACCCTGGCTTAGTAACACAACAACACCCTGGCTTAGTAACACAACAACACACTGGCTTAGTAACACAACAACACCCTGGCTTAGTAACACAACAACACAGGACGATGGGGTGCTCTTAAGGACCTTGGGACAAATGCGTTTGTGAAAATCTCTTTCATTTTGTTCAATTTAATTAAACGGATCTTGAACTGTCCCGAAGTGCATCACGAAAAGAAGAAGCTCTGTAATAATAAAATGTGATTGATTGATTGACTGATTGATTGATTGACTGATTGATTGACTGATTGATTGAAGAGGAATTGACATACATGCACCGTATGACATCATGATGTACTGTTGTCATCCGCTGTGTTAGAATAAACCCCATCTGGATACACACAGACGCACACTACACTTTTTAGTCATTTTTTTTGTGCGTAATAAATAGATTATAAAATACACTGTCGTCTAGTACAATACATGAGAACTGAGTTTAACCAGGCCAAACTGGACTGAGCTGAGCTTAACCAGGCCAAATTAGACTGAGCTGAGCTGAGTTTTACCAGGCCAAACTGGACTGGACTGAGCTGAGTTTAACCAGGCCAAATGGACTGACTGAGCTGAGCTGAGTTTAACCAGGCCAAACTGGACTGGACTGAGCTGAGTTTAACCAGGCCAAACTGGACTGAGTTGATTTTAACCAGGCCAAACTGGACTAGACTGAGCTGAGTTTAACCAGGCCAAACTGGACTGAGCTGAGCTGAGTTTAACCAGGCCAAATTGGACTGGACTGAGCTGAGTTTAACCAGGCCAAACTGGACTGAGCTGAGCTGAGTTTAACCAGGCCAAACTGGACTGGACTGAGCTGAGTTTAACCAGGCCAAACCGGACTAGACTGAGCTGAGTTTAACCAGGCCAAACTGGACTGAGCTGAGTTTAACCAGGCCAAACTGGACTGGACTGAGCTGAGTTTAACCAGGCCAAACTGGACTGGACTGAGCTGAGTTTAACCAGGCCAAACTGGACTGAGTTCATTTTAACCAGGCTAAACTGGACTAGACTGAGCTGAGTTTAACCAGGCCAAACTGGACTGAGCTGAGCTGAGTTTAACCAGGACAAATTGGACTGGACTGAGCTGAGTTTAACCAGGCCAAACTGGACTGAGCTGAGTTTTAACCAGGCCAAACTGGACTGGACTGAGCTGAGTTTAACCAGGCCAAACTGGACTGGACTGAGCTGAGTTTAACCAGGCCAAACTGGACTGGACTGGACTGAGTTTAACCAGGCCAAACTGGACTAGACTGACCTGAGTTTAACCAGGCCAAACTGGACTGATCTGAGTTTAACCAGGCCAAACCGGACTGAGATGATCTGATCCTACCATGCTGCTGATCTGATCCTACCATGCTGCTGATCTGATCCTACCATGCTGCTGATCTGATCCTACCATGCTGCTGATCTGATCCTACCATGCTGCTGATCTGATCCTACCATGCTGCTGATCTGATCCTACCATGCTGCGGATCTGATCCTACCATGCTGCGGATCTGATCCTACCATGCTGCTGATCTCTGACAGACCCTTTGGTTGAGATGCTGTCCAGATGTGTCCCCTCCTCCTCTCTCTTAGGAGGAAAGAGAGTGAGGTGGAGAGGGACGATGTAAATCAGCTGAGATGACACACCCAGGTCCCATTGTGCCCCCCCACATGACCACCTTCACCCCACCCCCAAACTACCCCCACCCCAACCCTAGATCCAACCCCCCGCCACAAAACCACCCCTAAACTACCTTAATCCTACCCCCAAATTACCTCATACCTACACTACCATCATCACTGGGAAAGGCAGTTGGGAAAGAGTGTTCGATTTGGCTGCTGGTGGAGGGAGGGGGGGGGAGACAAGGAGTGCTAAAAACCATTGACAACTAAGTGCCGTCTTCAGGGGATTGTTAAATAAAACAGTCAGAACTTGGAATGTTGCGGTCACATATTTTTGTCAGCTGGTGATTGTCAAGCAAATAACTGTCGGTCTCACGGTAATTTGACCGTTAATTAACATAAACACATTTAGCATCTCTTGGCTTTCCACACACAGCCAACAAGCCACTGATACAGACCTTTGGAACATCTACATTTTAAAAAGTATAATAATATAGGTGACACCTTCACATTAAATCTATGATTTATTTTAGACATGTCTAAAGAAGCATGATGTGAAGAGAATGTACGTAGTCTATTTCAGAAGAATAGAACAGCATACTCTGTTGTCGTTATGTCAGATCCCGATCTGGCCATGCCAAATGGCTGTGGGCTACACTAGTTCATTTAGCAGACAAGATTTGCTTATGATTCCGTGGAATTATTTAATATTATTGTACAGTATGAAGAACACAATTGAACAAAGCTGAATTAAATATAAATGAAGGAGTGCGCTCATGCGGCCATTATGTGTTGAACGGTTAACAAAGAAATATGTATTAATTCCTATATGCTTCATTAGAGATATTGATGTAATGTTAGTTTTGATTTTTTGTATTATTTTTTTTATACGTTGAGACTCTAATGACGTTTTGAAAAAAAAAAGATGCTTGGAAGGCATGACCTCTGCTTTGTGATGCAGGCTGTACACACTCCAATAGTCTCACAATTAAACAAGCACTTAATAATAGCTCAACCTTCAACGGTTTGTGATCTTAAAAAAATCTATGGCTTTTGCTACGGTTTTCTTTGTGCGAAGGAGAGTCGGACCAAAATGCGGCGTGTAGATTGCGATCCATGTTTAATAAACAAAAGTAAACACGAATCAAAATACAAAAAAACAACAAACGTAACAAGAAAACCGAAAACAGCCTATACTGGTGTAAACTAACACCGAACAAGGACAGAAAAGGACATAAGGACAATCACCCACGAAACACTCAAAGAATATGGCTGCCTAAATATGGTTCCCAATCAGAGACAACGATAAACACCTGCCTCTGATTGAGAACCACTTCAGACAGCCATAGGGCGTGACAGACCTCTCCTCTTGACAGCTTGTGCAGCCTGGAGTGCTGCGTTGTGCCCTTCTCCCGTGCTGCGCAATCCAACTCGCCTCTCACTCACATGGCTCTCTGTCAAGTGATCGGGTCTTTCTCACAGGCTACAAGTGTAGACAGACGCAACTAATGCGTCCTTATCAAATTCCCAAGGTGCATTTTGAAGATATCGGAAGAACTGTCCACATTTACTTTTCGTCAGCCCAAAAAAGGTACTAGCCTATGTCAGTCTTCTATCCCCTATAGTACAAAAGTTGACCTATTCTATACAAGACATAAATATTCCAAACATAGTCCGGGACATTTATGGGGTGCAATAAATCCCAAATAAATACAACCGCTAGGCTATACTGCTGTTGTAAAGATAAGCAATGTGCTTAATATTAGGACATTTGAGTAATAAATATAGTAGGCCTATTGAAAGCTGATGGGATCCTCCTCTTTTTAGTAGAAGCCATCCCTCTGTTTTCTCACCCAGTTGCATAGCCTATAGATATTTTTGCGCAACATAAGCTCATGGGCTCTCATGAAGTGTTTGATTAGATTTTCCATTACGTTTACATTGATGTCAGAGTGATCAGAGGGACAATAGAGTGCTGAGTACCAGGCAGTTAGCAAGTTTGGTAGGATACTAATGACCATCAGCAGCATCAGAGCTCGGAGAAGCCTAATTACCGTGACTAACTTAACTGCCTTCATGACTAGTCAGAACTACACATTTATTATTATTCCACATTTAGCTCTATCATCAGAGTTAAACTTTGGGGCGGCAGGGTATCCTAGTGGTTAGAGCATTGGACTAGTAACCAGAAGGTTGCAAGTACAAATCCCCGCGCTGACAAGATACAAATCTGTCGTTCTGCCCCTGAACAGGCAGTTAGGCCATCATTGAAAATAAGAATTGGTTCTTAACTGACTTTCCTAGTAAAATAAATAAAGATTAAAAAATAAAAATCTTCTTGGTCTTTCATTCAAAAATCTAAAAAATCTTTAATTAAAGTAAAATCATTGAAAGAAAAAAAATTGAATATATATATATACATTTATGTGTGTGTGTGCCACAATTATTGGCCCCCCTTCATTCAATACTTTGTGTAACCTCTCTTTGCCAAGATAGCAGCTCTGAGTCTTCTCCTTAATGCATAATGGGGTTGGAGAACACATTTTGGAAAAAAAATGGATCTACTATTCATGAACAGAAACATCATTTGCACTCCATACAGAACAGTAAACATCTTTGCCAGGATCCTTCAGAACAGTAAACATCATTTGCACAGGTTTTGTATGGGGTTTAAAAAAAATACAGGAAGTAACTGCATACTATTCATGAACAGTAAACATCATTTGCCTTTTGTATTTTAAAAAAAATACAGCCAATCAGTAAACATCATTTGGGTTTTGTATGGGGTTTTACAGGAAGTAAAAAAAAACAGTAAACATCATTTGGAAAAAAATTCAGTAACTGCATACTATTCATGAACAGTAAACATCATTTGATCATGTATTTTCAGATACCTTAGGGTAGCATATTTTTGGCTAGCTAGCTAAGCAAACAACTTGTCATTTAGCTTGCTTCATCAGAGATCAGTATTTTGGAAAGAGCAAGCCCACGTCCTGGTATAGTTGTCAGTCAGACTACTGTCATCACCACTGTAGATCACAGGCAAATATAACCATCTAGTTTACCCCTGAAAGTTAGCTTGTTAATTATCCATTTTGACGTGGTCTGTTATTAGCTAGTTAGCCATATTGACGTGATCTGTTATTAGCTAGTTAGCCATATTGGCGTGATCTGTTATTAGCTAGTTAGCCATATTGACGTGATCTGTTATTAGCTAGTTAGCCATATTGATGTTGTCTGATAAGAAAAAGTTGGCGGAAAAACGTTTTGGTATGAAAGGTTTTAAAAGTCTATGTATAGTGTAGAAATTGAGATCTGGAGGACACTTTCCTATCTCCCCACTCCTCCTCTCCTCTCTCCCCACTCCTTCTCTCTCTCCCCACTCCTCCTCTCCTCTCCTCTCTCCCCACTCCTCCTCTCCCCACTCCTCCTCTCCTATCTCCCCACTCCTCCTCTCCTCTCTCCTCTCTACACTCCTCCTTTCCTCTCTCCCCACTCCTCCTCTCCTATCTCCCCACTCCTCCTCTCTCCACTCCTCCTCTCCTCTCTACACTCCTCCTTTCCTATCCCCCCACTCCTCCTCCTCCTCCTCTCTCTCTCTCAACTCCTCCTCTCCTCTCTCTCCTCTCTCCCCACTCCTCCTCTCCTCTCCTCTCCTCTCCTCTCCTCTCCTCCTCCTCTCCTCTCCTCTCCTCTCCTCTCCTCTCTCTCCACTCCTCCTCTCCTCTCTCCCCACTCCTCCTCTCCTCTCTCTCCTCTCTCCCCACTCCTCCTCTCCTCTCTCTCCTCTCCTCTCTCTCCCCACTCCTCCTCTCCTCTCTCCTCTCTACACTCCTCCTTTCCTATCTCCCCACTCCTCCTCTCCTATCTCCCCACTCCTCCTCTCCTCTCTCTCCACTCCTCCTTTCCTCTCTCTCCTCTCTCCCCACTCCTCTGTCCCCACTCCTCCTCTCCTCTCTCTCCTATCTCCCCACCTTAACGAGTTCTTAACAAAGGAGGCTGCGGTGCCTGGTCCAGTTCCCGTTCATTAGAGCAGCCCGATACATAATATATCATAATATATGAATAACAGAAACCATGACTCATAACCCTCCTATTAGTTCCATGACACGCTAAAGGCTAAAACACCCTTGAGTAATGAGCAGTCTGTAGCCAGGTTGCATGATAACTAATAGGCCTGTCTTCTCAGTAAACACCTACAGAGACGTCTCCATGTGACGTAAATCTTTAGAGGCGGCCCCTGTGTGTATGTGTGTGTTTGTGTTCCAAGCCTTGAAAATAATGTTTTCATCTTATCACATACAGCGATCTCACGGAAATGACCTGGCTCCATGGACCAAGGAACAGCCTGTCCTGACCATGTTACAGACTCAAAACGAGAAAGTATCAGTCAGCATATCCTAACAACTGGTGCAATATCACCAGAAAAGGGGAGTTTCGGCCTGAACACATCAACACAAGAACATTTTAAATAATGTTTTGAGTTATAGCGGCCTAATTTATGAGGAACAGGTGCAAGGAAAATTCGGCCCTGTTGTGTGTACATTGAGATGGAAAACGTTTGATTTAAAGTAAAGTAACAAAATGTGGAAAAAGGAGAAGGGGTCTGAATACTTTCTGAATGCATTGTATATGTTACTTATCTGAGGTCCATCATATAGATTGGGCTGTGTGTTAGAGAGAGGATTACCTGTATATGCACCAAACTGAGTAAATGGGGGAGAAGGGCCTTGGTCAGGGAGGTGACCAAGAACCGAATGGTCACACTGACAGAGCTCCAGAGTTCCTCTCTGGAGATGGGAGAACCTTCCAGAAGGACAACCATCTCTGCAGCACTCCACCAATCAGGCATTTATGATAGAGTGGCCAGATGGAAGCCGATCCACAGAAAAAGACACATGACAGCCCGCTTGGAGTTTGCCAAAAGGCACCTAAAGGTCTCAGACCTTGAGAAACAAGATTCTCTGGTCTGTTGAAACCAAGATTTAACTATTTGTCCTGAATGCCAAGCATCACGTCTGGATGAAACCTGGCACCATCCCTACGGTGAAGCATGGTGGTGGCAGCATCATGCTGTGGGGATGTTATTCAGCGGCAGGGACTGGGAGACTAGTCAGGATCGAGGGGAAAGATGAACAGAGCAAAGTACAGAGAGGTCCTTGAGTAAAACCTTCTCCAGAGCACTCAGGACCTCAGACTGGGGCAAAGGTTCACCTTCCAACAGGACAACAACCCTAAGCACACAGCCAAGACAACACAGGAGTGGCTTCCGGACAAGTCTCTGAATGTCCTTGAGTGGCCCAGCCAGAGCCCGGACTTGAACCCGATCGGACATCTCTAGAGAGACCTGAAAATAGCTGTGCAGCGACGATCCTCATCCAACCTGACAGAGCTTGAGAGGATCTGCAGAGAAAAATGAGAGAAACTCCTCAAAAACAGGTGTACCAAGCTTGTAGCATCATACCCAAGAAGACTCCAAGCTGTAATCGCTGCCAAAGGTGCTTCCACAAAGCACTGAGTAAAAGGTCTGAATACTTATGTAAATGTGATATTACTGTATTTATTAATATAGATTAGCAAAAAATGTCTCAAAACCTACTTTTGCTTTGTCACAATGGGGTATTGTGTGCAGATTGATGAGAAGAAATCCACTTGAGATTTGTATCCGACAGGGTAGCCTAGTGGTTAGAGCGTTCTGCCCCCTTGAACAAGGCAGTTAACCCTCCTGTTCCTAGGCCATCATTGAAAATAAAAATTTGTTTTAACTGACTTGCCGAGTCAAATAAATAAATAAAAAAATAAAAAAATAAAAAAATTCACGTTTAACAAAATAGTGGTCTGAATACTTTCCGAATGCACTGGATGAGTCACCATGCCATACACTAAGGGAACATTTCGACATTTTCCGTAAGAGAAATCGTACATTGACAGATTTGTGATGTTCAAATATAGGTGTTTTTTTTTTCAACAGTTACAGATCCAGTTGCAGGGTGTTCATACGAATATTTTTAAAGTGTGCTGCGGAGCTCTGCGAGATTTCTGTGATTTTCTATGATTTTCTGAAATTACACACACTCACTAAACCCTCCGTAAATAACTCAGTTCTTAACGTAAAACTTAAAACTCAGGATTCTGTAAAGGCATACCCCAATGAGGATATGAGTTTATTTATAGCTTCCTGTGCCAACAGGAAGTGCCTTAAATGGTGTCATAGTGGCTGTATCCAAGGGTTAAAAAGGTCAGATCTTTTCAAAACTTCATATGTGATTAGGCAACCCTCCTGAACTGTAAAATCAGTCATTTCTCCCAACAGATGTCAAAGAAAAGCTCACACACACACACACAGCAAGGATGGAGTGACAAAGCGCGGTGTTTAAAGACACAGAGAGCAGGCAATGGCATAAACAGAATCCCAAGGCAGTGCCGAGTTCAACGAGATATCCCGCTTGACCGTAGCTCGCTCGGTCTAAGCGCAGCGACCATGAGAAAAGTAGGCCCAATATAAAGCCTGCACCAGAACGTCATTTGATTTCGGGTGACAGCGGCGGAACCGTTAGGTTTAGAAGGACAATTCAAACACAGGACTGTTCCTAAGGTCCTCCCGATCTGTGCAAGCCTAACCTTGACCGTGTGACATTAACCTTTCACGGTTAAAAGAAGGTGTTTACATAAAAACAGTTTGCATTGACTTCTCTCCCCATAGGAATACATTGCCTGCTCCACTAAATTCAACCTGGAGTCTATATGGGTTATGAATGCCTTATGAACCTGTCTTCGGTACCAGTTCATCAGGCCACTATAAGGTCTACCTGTGTCGATTATAGGCTTCCTGGGCCAACCGGAAGTGCTTAAAATCACCCTAAAAGTGTATATCCATACCCTGCCTGCAATTTGATGGACATAGTGCATTGAACTCTGTGTAAATCAGTCAATTCTTAACGTAAAGACTTAAAACTCAGTATTCTGTAAAAGCATAGCCCAATGAGGATGTGTGTTGAGTTATAGCTTCCTGTGTCAACCGGAAGTGTCATAATTGGTGTCTCAGGGGCTGTTTGGAAGGGTTAAAAAAATCAGATCTGTCCAAAACTTCATATGTGTGATTAGGCAACACCCATGAACTGTAAATCAGTCATTTTTCCCATAAAAATTCAAAGGAAAACTAAATCACACAGATACACAACTTGGATGGAGGGACGTATTGGGGTGCGTAGAGACTGACACTGCCTCCAATAGTTAGCTTTGTTCGAGCTAAAAAAGAACCGTCAGACCTAGAGTTCCAAAACTTTAGAAACCTGTTCTAGACCTCAGGTCGATAGTGCGTGGTGAGTTAGGTGGCTCTAGAATGGTTCTTGGACCGAGAAACAGCCTCGTACATTTGCAATGACTTCAATTCATTTAGACCATTACTAAAATGGCGACATTTAGAAAAGTATCAGAGACACAAGACTAGGTGCATTGAAACCGGCTCGGCCCATAGAGACGGACCCCAACGTTTCTGTCCGATAGCTCATTCAAGGACCCCATAGCAAGGTATGGAAAAAAGTGGATTTTCAGCACCAATTAGGGTTTTACTCGGACACCAAATGACCTATCGAGCCGAAACTCGGGATTCGGGGTCGCCTCACATAGGACTACACATAATGTCCGAACTGGACCCGCAGCTAGAAAGTAACTATGTGTTTTATGTTTTTTTTTATGGTTTGAACCGAAGGCGTTGTGAATTTTGGGCCAGCTCTGAAGTATGTGATACTTGGCTCCTAAACGAGTTGGGAAAAGTGGGTTTGGTGTCAGTTTGTATCAGTTTGGTGTCAGAATGATATCAAATTGACTGATGGACGGTGACTTGCAGGTGACTCTTGTCCATTTGCAATATGTTTAAGCGGTGAGGTACCATCACCAAAAGTGACATTCTGAAATCAACCCAAACGAGCGATGGAGAGGTACCAGAATCACTGCCCAGCCATCCCGAGTTCATCGGGCCAGTCAATTTGGCATTCCTGCACGATTTTTATAGCATGACAAATTCGTGATGGTGAATGCCCAGTTAACCATATTGCAAATGCACAGTGACTTTGCAAAAGTGAGAAAACATAAACAAATGGACATGATGAAATCAACACCACGAGTGATTGAAAGGAATAACAATCACTGCCCGGCCATCCCGAGTTCATCAGGCCAGTCAATTTTGCATTTCTGCAGGATTTTTGAGCATGTCAAATTTCTTATGACATTTGGCCCCCACAAAACATATGCCTTATTCACAAGTAAAAAAAAGTAAAAAATTATGATAATAAAATATGACTAAAGTATGTTGATACAGTTCTTATACGTGTGTAATTGACACAAAATTCTAAAGAATTTCGAAAAACGGTCCAGAAAGCACTTTTTAGGGGTGTGTGAAGTTTTTTATGAAATTTTGCAATTTTTGACTTTTGACTTCCTATGAAATCATGTCCCAAATGGAGAAAACATATGCCTAATGCACAAGTAAAAAAAAAAAAAAAATATGATAATAAAATATGACTAAAGTATGTTGATACAGTTCTTATACGTGTGTAATTGACACAAAATTCTAAAGAATTTCGAAAAACGGTCCAGAAAGCACTTTTTTATGGGTGTGTGAAGTCTTTTATGAAATTTTGCAATTATTGACTTTTGACTTCTGACTTCCTATGAAATCATATTGCAAATGGAGAAAACAGATGCAATAATGCGCAAGTAAAAAAAAAAAAAATTATGATAATAAAATTGGACAAAAGTATATTCATACAGTTCTTACACATGTGTAATTGACAAAAAAAGCGAGAAAAAAAAACGGTCCAGAAAGCACTTTTTTCAGGGGTGATAAGTTTTTGACAAAAAATTCATTTTTTCAAAATTTGGCTTTTGGATGTTGACTTGGGGTCCATTTGCTATATGAAAAACCAAGGTGGAGCGTACACGCCACCTGTTGGATTTTTGAAGTGTTACAACTGGCAATTGCCAAAAGGCATTTGCAAAACATTTTGCATGAATCAACGCCGATTTGGGTGGTATTGTCCATCGTGTACATGGTTTGTACTATGCCAATGGTTTCCCATTCATTTTTGTCCATTTGAGGGGGGAATTCCCTTACACAACCTGAGGGACAGCCAGTGTAGTGTCAATAATATTTAGTTTTGTCTTTCATACCATGTCATGTGTCTTCTCAGTCAGGTTCAGACTGGTCTACGACCATGTCATGTGTCTTCTCAGTCAGGTTGAGACTGTTCTACTACCAGGTCGTGTCTTCTCAGTCAGGTTGAGACTGGTCTACGACCAGGTCATGTGTCTTCTCAGTCAGGTTGAGACTGGTCTACTACCAGGTCATGTGTCTTCTCAGTCAGGTTGAGACTGGTCTACGATCAGGTCATGTGTCTTCTCAGTCAGGTTGAGACTAGTCTACTACCAGGTCATGTGTCTTCTCAGTCAGGTTGAGACTGGTCTACTACCAGGTCATGTGTCTTCTCAGTCAGGTTAAGACTGGTCTACTACCAGGTCATGTGTCTTCTCAGTCAGGTTCAGAATAGTCTGCTGCCAGGTCATGTGTCTTCTCAGTCAGGTTGAGACTGGTTTACTACCAGGTCATGTGTCTTCTCAGTCAGGTTGAGACTGGTCTTCTACCAGGTCATGGTCATCAGTTGAGACTTCTACTACCAGGTCAGTCAGGTTGACACTGGTCTACTACCAGGTCATGTGTCTTCTCAGTCAGGTTGAGACTGGTCTTCTACCAGGTCATGTGTCTTCTCAGTCAGGTTGAGACTGGTCTACTACCAGGTCATGTCTTCTCAGTCAGTCTTCTACAACCAGGTCATGTCTTCTCAGTCAGGTTGAGACTGGTGTACTACCAGGTCATGTGTCTTCTCAGTCAGGTTGACACTGGTCTACTACCAGGTTATGTGTCTTCTCAGTCAGGTTGACACTGGTCTACTACCAGGTCATGTGTGAGAGTCAGGTTGAGACTGATCTTCTACCAGGTCATGTGTCTTCTCAGTCAGGTTGAGACTGGTCTACTACCAGGTCATGTGTCTTCTCAGTCAGGGTCTGAGGTCATGGTCTGGTCTACTACCAGGTTATGTGTCTTCTCAGTCAGGTTGACACTGGTCTACTACATGTTCTCTCAGTCAGGTTGAGACTGATCTTCTACCAGGTCATGTGTCTTCTCAGTCAGGTTGAGACTGGTCTACTACCAGGTCATGTGTCTTCTCAGTCAGGTTGAGACTGTCTACTACCAGGTCATGTGTTTTCTCAGTCAGGTTGAGACTACTACCAGGTCAAGTGTCTTCTCAGTCAGGTTGAGACTGGTCTAGGTCATGTGTCTTCTCAGTCAGGTTGAGACTGGTCTACGACCAGGTCATGTGTCTTCTCAGTCAGGTTGAGACTGGTCTACTACCAGGTCATGTGTCTTCTCAGTCAGGTTGAGACTGGTCTACTACCAGGGCATGTGTCTTCTCAGTCAAGTTAAGACTGGTCTACGACCAGGTCATGTGTCTTCTCAGTCATGTTGAGACTGTTCTACTACCAGGTTATGTGTCTTCTCAGTCAGGTTGAGACTGGTCTACGACCAGGTCATGTGTCTTCTCAGTCAGGTTCAGACTGGTCTACGACCAGGTCATGTGTCTTCTCAGTCAGGTTGAGACTGGTCTACTACCAGGTCATGTGTCTTCTCAGTCAGGTTGAGACTGGTCTACTACCAGGTCATTTGTCTTCTCAGTCAGGTTGAGACTGGTCTACTACCAAGTCATGTGTCTTCTCAGTCAGGTTGTGTCTTCCAGGTCATGTGTCTTCTCAGTCAGGTTGAGACTGGTCTACGACCAGGTCATGTGTCTTCTCAGTCAGGTTGAGACTGGTCTACCACCAGGTCATGTGTCTTCTCAGTCAGGTTGAGACTGGTCTACTCATGTGTCTTCTCAGTCAGGTTGAGACTGGTCTACAACCAGGTCATGTTGTGTCTTCTCAGTCAGGTTGAGACTGGTCTGTCATGTGTCTTCTCAGTCAGGTTGAGACTGGTCTACGACCAGGTCATGTGTCTTCTCAGTCATGTTGAGACTGGTCTACTACCAGGTCATGTGTCTTCTCAGTCAGGTTGAGCCTGGTCTACTACCAGGTCATGTGTCTTCTCAGTCAGGTTGAGACTTGTCTACTACCAAGTCATGTGTCTTCTCAGTCAGGTTGAGACTAGTCTACTACCAGGTCATGTGTCTTCTCAGTCAGGTTGAGACTGGTCTACGACCAGGTCATGTGTCTTCTCAGTCAGGTTGAGACTGGTCTACCACCAGGTCATGTGTCTTCTCAGTCAGGTTGAGACTGGTCTACGACCAGGTCATGTGTCTTCTCAGTCAGGTTGAGACTGGTCTACTACCAGGTCATGTTGTGTCTTCTCAGTCAGGTTGAGACTGGTCTTCTACCAAGTCATGTGTCTTCTCAGTCAGGTTGAGACTGGTCTACGACCATGTCATGTGTCTTCTCAGTCAGGTTGAGACTGTTCTACTACCAGGTCATGTGTCTTCTCAGTCAGGTTGAGACTGGTCTACGACCAGGTCATGTGTCTTCTCAGTCAGGTTGAGACTGGTCTACGACCAGGTCATGTGTCTTCTCAGTCAGGTTGAGACTGGTCTACTACCAGGTCATGTGTCTTCTCAGTCAGGTTGAGACTGGTCTACGATCAGGTCATGTGTCTTCTCAGTCAGGTTGAGACTGTTCTACTACCAGGTCATGTGTCTTCTCAGTCAGGTTGAGACTGGTCTACGACCAGGTCATGTGTCTTCTCAGTCAGGTTGAGACTGGTCTACTACCAGGTCATGTGTCTTCTCAGTCAGGTTGAGACTGGTCTACGATCAGGTCATGTGTCTTCTCAGTCAGGTTGAGACTAGTCTACTACCAGGTCATGTGTCTTCTCAGTCAGGTTGAGACTGGTCTACTACCAGGTCATGTGTCTTCTCAGTCAGGTTAAGACTGGTCTACTACCAGGTCATGTGTCTTCTCAGTCAGGTTCAGAATAGTCTGCTGCCAGGTCATGTGTCTTCTCAGTCAGGTTGAGACTGGTTTACTACCAGGTCATGTGTCTTCTCAGTCAGGTTGAGACTGGTCTACTACCAGGTCATGTGTCTTCTCAGTCAGGTTGAGACTGATCTTCTACCAGGTCATGTGTCTTCTCAGTCAGGTTGAGACTGGTCTACTACCAGGTCATGTGTCTTCTCAGTCAGGTTGAGACTGGTCTACTACCAGGTCATGTGTCTTCTCAGTCAGGTTGAGACTGGTCTACGACCAGGTCATGTGTCTTCTCAGTCAGGTTGAGACTGGTCTACTACCAGGTCATGTGTCTTCTCAGTCAGGTTGAGACTGGTCTACAACCAGGTCATGTGTCTTCTCAGTCAGGTTGAGACTGGTGTACTTCATGTGTCTTCTCAGTCAGGTTGACACTGGTCTACTACCAGGTCATGTGTCTTCTCAGTCAGGTTGACACTGGTCTACTACCAGGTCATGTGTCTTCTCAGTCAGGTTGAGACTGATCTTCTACCAGGTCATGTGTCTTCTCAGTCAGGTTGAGACTGGTCTACTACCAGGTCATGTGTCTTCTCAGTCAGGTTGAGACTGGTCTACTACCAGGTCATGTGTTTTCTCAGTCAGGTTGAGAATGGTCTACTACCAGGTCAAGTGTCTTCTCAGTCAGGTTGAGACTGGTCTACTACCAGGTCATGTGTCTTCTCAGTCAGGTTGAGACTGGTCTACGACCAGGTCATGTGTCTTCTCGGTCAGGTTGAGACTGGTCTACTACCAGGTCATGTGTCTTCTCAGTCAGGTTGAGACTGGTCTACTACCAGGTCATGTGTCTTCTCAGTCAAGTTAAGACTGGTCTACGACCAGGTCATGTGTCTTCTCAGTCATGTTGAGACTGGTCTACGACCAGGTCATGTGTCTTCTCAGTCAGGTTGAGACTGGTCTACGACCAGGTCATGTGTCTTCTCAGTAAGGTTCAGACTGGTCTACGACCAGGTCATGTGTCTTCTCAGTCAGGTTGAGACTGGTCTACTACCAGGTCATGTGTCTTCTCAGTCAGGTTGAGACTGGTCTACTACCAGGTCATTTGTCTTCTCAGTCAGGTTGAGACTGGTCTACTACCAAGTCATGTGTCTTCTCAGTCAGGTTGAGACTGGTCTACTACCAGGTCATGTGTCTTCTCAGTCAGGTTGAGACTGGTCTACGACCAGGTCATGTGTCTTCTCAGTCAGGTTGAGACTGGTCTACCACCAGGTCATGTGTCTTCTCAGTCAGGTTGAGACTGGTCTACGACCAGGTCATGTGTCTTCTCAGTCAGGTTGAGACTGGTCTACCACCAGGTCATGTTGTGTCTTCTCAGTCAGGTTGAGACTGGTCTACTACCAAGTCATGTGTCTTCTCAGTCAGGTTGAGACTGGTCTACGACCAGGTCATGTGTCTTCTCAGTCATGTTGAGACTGGTCTACTACCAGGTCATGTGTCTTCTCAGTCAGGTTGAGCCTGGTCTACTACCAGGTCATGTGTCTTCTCAGTCAGGTTGAGACTTGTCTACTACCAAGTCATGTGTCTTCTCAGTCAGGTTGAGACTAGTCTACTACCAGGTCATGTGTCTTCTCAGTCAGGTTGAGACTGGTCTACGACCAGGTCATGTGTCTTCTCAGTCAGGTTGAGACTGGTCTACCACCAGGTCATGTGTCTTCTCAGTCAGGTTGAGACTGGTCTACGACCAGGTCATGTGTCTTCTCAGTCAGGTTGAGACTGGTCTACTACCAGGTCATGTTGTGTCTTCTCAGTCAGGTTGAGACTGGTCTACTACCAAGTCATGTGTCTTCTCAGTCAGGTTGAGACTGGTCTACGACCAGGTCATGTGTCTTCTCAGTCAGGTTCAGACTGGTCTACTACTAACTGTTCATGTGTCTTCTCAGTCAGGTTGAGACTGGTTTACTACCAGGTCATGTGTCTTCTCAGTCAGGTTGAGACTGGTCTACTACCAGGTCATGTGTCTTCTCAGTCAGGTTGAGACTGGTCTACGACCAGGTCATGTGTCTTCTCAGTCAGGTTGAGACTGGTCTACCACCAGGTCATGTGTCTTCTCAGTCATGTTGAGACTGGTCTACGACCAGGTCATGTGTCTTCTCAGTCAGGTTGAGACTGGTCTACTACCAGGTCATGTTGTGTCTTCTCAGTCAGGTTGAGACTGGTTTACTACCAAGTCATGTCTTCTCAGTCAGGTTGAGACTGGTCTACTACCAGGTCATGTGTCTTCTCAGTCAGGTTGAGACTGGTCTACAACCAGGTCATGTGTCTTCTCAGTCAGGTTGAGACTGGTCTACAACCAGGTCATGTGTCTTCTCAGTCAGGTTGAGACTGGTCTACGACCAGGTCATGTGTCTTCTCAGTCAGGTTGAGACTGATCTTCTACCAGGTCATGTGTCTTCTCAGTCATATTGACACTGGTCTACTACTATTGCTTTAATGTATTATTATTCTCATTAATATAGTTGTTGTAGTTGCTGATAAAGGTAATCCCAGTATTACTGCTGTTGGTCACACCATTTTTGTTAAATGTATACTTTGACAATGAAAGTAATTTAACTTGCCATGTCAATAAAGTTTACTGAATTTAATTTAATTGAAATAGACAGAGAGGACGAGAGAGAGAAAATCATGAACCAATCAAATGACTCATATTTCCAACATTGGAAAAAACAAAACAAAGCTGACTATATTGCGGTCTGGCCCTAAACAAAGAGTTGATTATTTCTACGCTGTCAGAGATACAAAGCAGAGACAGATCCTTACCAAGTACAGGCTGAGTGACCACCGATTGGCAATAGAAACTGGCAGACATATCGTGAAAAAGACATGGCTACCCAAATAGGACATTTTATCTGGTCACTGCATGACAGGGGAGGTAGAGACAGACATTTCACTCATCTACTGTAATTGATTATTCACAGAAACTACTACATTTATTCCAAATGGTACGTTATTAAACTCAAATCAAAACCCCCAAAATACTCATGGGACAAAGGAGCAACAGCCAAATGCATATTTGCATATTAAATACATACTTGCATATTAAATACGTATTTACATATTAAATACATATTTGCATATTAAATGCATATTTTCCTGCCGTAGACTAAAGGGGCACTGAATAAAAACAGAACATCTGCATATTAATATAATAGTAATAAATAGTAGTATTATGGGTAGTAGGGGGTCATGGCAACGACAGCTGATTAATGATGGTGGTGGAAGTAGGAGTCGTAATGACGATGGTAGTTTTAGTAATGTTGTAATGGTGAGGATGACAGTTAGTTATAATTTAGTTATAGTTTTAGTAGGTAGTAGGCATAGATATTAGAGGTATAAATGATACTAGTGGTAATGGTAGAGATATTAGAGGTAGAAATGATACTAGTGGTAATGGTAGAGATATTAGAGGTATAAATGACACTAGTGGTAATGGTAGAGATATTAGAGGTATAAGTGATACTAGTGGTAATGGTAGAGATATTAGAGGTATAAATGAAACTAGTGGTAATGGTAGAGATATTAGAGGTATAAATGATACTAGTGGTAATGGTGGTAGAGATATTAGAGGTATAAATTATACTAGTGGTAATGGTAGTAGAGATATTAGAGGTATAAATGATACTGGTGGTAATGGTAGAGATATTAGAGGTAGAAATGATACTATTGGTAATGGTAGTAGAGATATTAGAGGTATAAATACTACTAGTGGTAATGGTAGAGATATTAGAGGTATATATGATACTAGTGGTAATGGTAGTAGAGATATTAGAGGTATAAATGATACTAGTTGTAATGGTAGTAGAGATATTAGAGGTATAAATACTACTAGTGGTAATGGTAGAGATATTAGAGGTATAAATTATACTAGTGGTAATGGTAGTAGAGATATTAGAAGGTATAAATACTACTAGTGGTAATGGTAGAGATATTAGAGGTATAAATGATACTGGTGGTAATGGTAGAGATATTAGAGGTATAAATAGTACTAGTGGTAATGGTAGAGATATTAGATTTATAAATACTACTAGTGGTAATGATAGAGATATTAGAGGTATAAATACTACTAGTGGTAATGGTAGTAGAGATATTAGATTTATAAATACTACTAGTGGTAATGATAGAGATATTAGAGGTATAAACGATACTCGTGGTAATGGTGGTAGTAGAGATATTTGAGGTATAAATGATACTAGTGGTAATGGTGGTAGTAGAGATTAGAGGTATAAATACTACTAGTGGTAATGGTAGAGATATTAGAGGTATAAATGATAGTAGTGGTAATTGTAGATATATTAGAGGTATAAATGATACTAGTGGTAATGGTAGAGATATTAGAGGTATAAATACTACTAGTGGTAATGGTAAAGATATTAGAGGTATAAATACTACTAGTGGTAATGGTAGTAGAGATTTTAGAGGTATAAATACTACTAGTGGTAATGGTAGAGATATTAGAGGTATATATGATACTAGTGGTAATGGTAGTAGAGATATTAGAGGTAGACATGATACTCGTGCTAATGGTGGTAGAGATATTAGAGGCATAAATACTACTAGTGGTAATGGTAGAGATATTAGAGGTATAAATGATACTAGTGGTAATGGTAGAGATATTAGAGGTAGACGTGATATAGTGGTAATGGTGGTAGAGATATTAGAGGTATAAATACTACTAGTTGTAATGGTGGTAGAGATATTAGAGGTATAAATAATACTAGTGGTAATGGTAGAGATATTAGAGGTATAAATACTACTAGTGGTAATGGTGGTAGAGTTATTAGATGTATAAATACTACTAGTGGTAATGGTAGTAGAGATATTAGAGGTAGAAATGATACTAGTGGTAATGGTGGTAGAGATATTAGAGGTAGACATGATACTAGTGGTAATGGTGGTAGAGATATTAGAGGTAGGCATGATACTAGTGGTAATTGTAATGGTAATGAGAGTGGATTCTCATTACCAGCCATCACTAGCATGAAAACTAAATACAGGCACAGACTGTGTGGAAAATGATTTAAGACTGAGACTCTCTCCAATACAACCCAACATTGCAGAGTTATGTGGATCCTTTAAAGCACATCCTTCTCATTCACCTCTGGTGAGTTATTCACAATTTTCGATGAACAAATAAGGCTTTAAATGTAAGATGGTTAAATAAAGAGAAAAATTATTGATTATTGTTATATTATTATTTGTGCCCTGGTCCTATAAGAGCTCTTTGTCACTTCCCACGAGCCGGGTTGTGACGACAACTCACACTCATTCTTATGTTTAATAAATGTATCGTATAGTGTGTGGTGACAGGCTTACAATGATGGCAAAAAACAACATTTGAGAGTGCGCTGACCCTGGTGCTAGAGGGGGTACAGCTGACCCTGTTGCTAGAGGGGGTACACAGCTGGAGGTTGAATGTTTGAAGGGGTATGCAGTTGGAGGTTGAATGTTTGAAGG